>NC_086328.1:10399104-10574104 GCF_036172605.1 Pelobates fuscus
TAGGTGTTTTGGGTTGTTTGGGGGCTAAAAGGCCACATTTTGCAGGTGCGCATATCAGTTTCCCAGCTCGGAATTTTGACATGTAGTCAACCTGCATGCATGTCCTATTTGGGACATTTTTGAAGCCGGCCAATGTATTTTACCCCCATCAAACCATATATTTTTGAAAAGTAGACACCCTAGGGTATTTCACATGGTGGAATTTTTACACTTTCCATGCACTAATTCTACCACCAGGCTTTGTCAAACATTGAGTTAGTAATTTTTTTTCTGTTTTTTTCACACACATTGTACTTTAGGCATGAATTAACAGATCCTGTTATGTGTCACTGCCAAACAACACCCCAACATGTGTTCAGTAACATCTCCCGAGTACAGGGATACCCCCCATGTATAGGTGTTTTGGGTTGTTTGGGGGCTAAAAGGCCACATTTTGCAGGTGCGCATATCAGTTTCCCAGCTCGGAATTTTGACATGTAGTCAACCTGCATGCATGTCCTATTTGGGACATTTTTGAAGCCGGCCAATGTATTTTACCCCCATCAAACCATATATTTTTGAAAAGTAGACACCCTAGGGTATTTCACATGGTGGAATTTTTACACTTTCCATGCACTAATTCTACCACCAGGCTTTGTCAAACATTGAGTTAGTAATTTTTTTTCTGTTTTTTTCACACACATTGTACTTTAGGCATGAATTAACAGATCCTGTTATGTGTCACTGCCAAACAACACCCCAACATGTGTTCAGTAACATCTCCCGAGTACAGGGATACCCCCCATGTATAGGTGTTTTGGGTTGTTTGGGGGCTAAAAGGCCACATTTTGCAGGTGCGCATATCAGTTTCCCAGCTCGGAATTTTGACATGTAGTCAACCTGCATGCATGTCCTATTTGGGACATTTTTGAAGCCGGCCAATGTATTTTACCCCCATCAAACCATATATTTTTGAAAAGTAGACACCCTAGGGTATTTCACATGGTGGAATTTTTACACTTTCCATGCACTAATTCTACCACCAGGCTTTGTCAAACATTGAGTTAGTAATTTTTTTTCTGTTTTTTTCACACACATTGTACTTTAGGCATGAATTAACAGATCCTGTTATGTGTCACTGCCAAACAACACCCCAACATGTGTTCAGTAACATCTCCCGAGTACAGGGATACCCCCCATGTATAGGTGTTTTGGGTTGTTTGGGGGCTAAAAGGCCACATTTTGCAGGTGCGCATATCAGTTTCCCAGCTCGGAATTTTGACATGTAGTCAACCTGCATGCATGTCCTATTTGGGACATTTTTGAAGCCGGCCAATGTATTTTACCCCCATCAAACCATATATTTTTGAAAAGTAGACAACCCAGGGCATTTTAAATTGTGGTATTTTAACACTTTTCATGCACTGAATTCTACCACCAGCCTTTGTCAAACTTTTGGATAGTAATCTTTTTTTGTTTCTTTGTCACACACATTGTACTTTAGGCATGAATTAACAGATCCTGTTACGTGTCACTGCCAAACACTGCCCAATATGTTCAGCAATATCTCTTGAGTACAGTGATACCCCCCATGTATATGGTTGCCGGGTTGTTTGGGGGCCAAAAGGCAACAATCAGAACTTGTACATGTCAGTTTTTCAACTTGATATATAGGTATGCTTGGTCTATCTTCAGTTTGACATATTTTTGTACCCCCCAGTTAATGTTACCATCATGCCAATATGTATAGTATATATTTTTATAAAGTAGACATCAAATGTTATAGAGGATGGGGTGTTTTGACTTCTTTCCCCCAACCATTTTGCCCCCCAAAGAAAGTGTAGTGGTATTTTCTTTATTCTGGTTTTTATGCACACGTCATCTGGTTTTGGACAGCTGGTTATGTGTTACTGCCAGAAAACTTGTTAGGCCAAATGTGCAGGTAGCAAATGTACATTTAGCAGCAATCTTTAAACTGACTCCTGCAAATAGAATCTAAATGGAGATTTGGGGGAAGGAAACTGACTAACTGACTGGCTGCTTTCCAAAGAAACAGAAAATAAAATAAAAATTCAGGAACACTTCTTACAACTGTTCTGTGTGGTACTGCTTGAAACATGTTCCTACACAGAGTCCTGGTTTCGAAGGACAATCAGGACAGTGAAAAGGGGTGTCTGTCCTTTTCCCGTTTTTAAAACAGACCCGGCAACGTTTCTGGGGGTTTTTTTTTCTAGCAGTTGGCGGTAACTTAAAAATAAAATGTCTGGACTCAGCTTGCACCGTTGTTGGAACTTGTCCATCTCCATAAATTGTTAAAGAAATTATTTTCAATTGAAATTGGAGAAAGGTGATTTTCCCTGGATTATTTTTTTTAAAAAGTAAAAATGAGTTGTGGGTTGCTATTTGCATCAGATATATAGCCACCTTTTTATACCATGCTTTGGTTTTTCGTAAAATAAGATACGGCTGCATAAGCTGATCAGCCAAATCAACACCACCCATGTACTTATTATACGCCCTGATGCAAACCGGTTTGGACTCTACTTTGCCCCGGACAGAGACGTCGGACATGCGTTCATCATGGATGGTGGTGAGCATTTGGACATCCTTCTTGTCCCTAAATTTTAGTGCAAGCACCTCAGCTTTCCGAAGTGCTTTACATTCGCCTTTTTTTAATTTTGCATCTATGAGAGATCGTGGAAAATCTTTGGAATTTTTTCTGGCAGTGCCGCAGGCCAGTGTCTGTAAAGCATAAAGGGTTTTAAATAGACGGACACTACTATAAAAATTATCCACATAAAGGTGGTAACCTTTATTAAACAAGGGGTTTAGTAGGTCCCATACAAGTTTCCCACTTGTCCCCAGGGAGTCAGGACAGTCAGGAGGGTCCAGTTGACCATCTTTCCCCTCATATACACGAAAGGCAAATGTGTATCCGCTTTCGCTCTCACACAGTTTGTACAGTTTAATGCCATACCTAGAGCGCTTTGAGGGGATGTATTGTCTGAACCCTAATCTCCCTTTGTATTTCATTAGAGATTCATCTATGGATAAATTTTGTTGGGGGGTATAAACATCCGAAAATTTGTCCTGAAAATGGTCTAGCAGTGGGCGTATTTTATAAAGCCTATCGTATTGGGGGTGATCTCTAGGGTGACAGAGGGTATTGTCACTGAAATGTAAAAATCTCAGCAGTAACTCGTATCTGGCTCTAGGCATGGTTTGGGAGAATACTGGACTCGACATTATTGGGTTGGTGCTCCAGTATGAGCGAATCGATGGCTTTTTTATAATCCCCATGAGCGATGTGAGAGCCCAGAATTTTTTAAGCTCTGGGACATCTGTGGGATGCCAGTCATGCTCCCTGGCTGTATAGCTACCTGGATTGTTGTCAATAAATTGGGTAGCATACAAGTTAGTCTGGGAAGCAATCTCCTCCCAGATGGTATCCCCTAAAAATAGTTCTACATACTGCATTGGGGAGAAGCCATCCACATTAACATTAATGCCTGCGTTGGCACTAAAAGGGGGGACGTTGGGCTCGGCTAACTGTGGAGGTACCCAGTCCTCCTCCACATTTGGCATAGCAGAGGAAGCACAGCTTCTTTCTTCAGCCGGCTCACACACAGATGACATGTCGTCTTGACTAGACATGTCAGAAAACTGACCTGGGTCAAAATCTGACGCAGTGTCAGTGGCGTCAGAGTCTGACGCCAAGAAGGCATATGCCTCCTGCAAGTTATACATACGCTGCATGTTTTACACACGACTAAAACAAATTACAAACACACAAAAATTTTTTTATACTTTTTTTTTTTTTTTTTTTTACTAAAACAGACTAAACAGCAATCCCTAAACTAACTCCTGTCACAAAAATCTAATGGAGATTTGGGGGAAGGAAACTGACTGACTACGACAGACTACGACAGACTAAGACAGACTAAAACAGACTAAAACAGACTAAAACAGACTAAGACAGACTAAGACAGACTAAGACAAATATTTTTAAAACAAATTTAACCCTTTAAGGGCAAAAAAAAAAAAGACAGACAGTACAAATGCACTGCTGAAACAGATCTGGCAGGGAAGGGGTTAAAATGGATTTTGAATTCACTGCTGATACTTTTCACAACTCTCTGGAACACTCTGCTGCAACAAACTATCACGATCTCTGTCTCTCTCTCCTCACAAAACGCTACAGAGGAGAGAGGGGCAGAGATCACTGTCAAAGTGAGTGTTTGTAACACCCACTTTGACAGCAGCCAATTGTGAGCGATCGCGGATCGCTCACACACCGTAATTGGATGTTACTATCTGCCTGGGATGTCTGGCAGATAGTTACATCATAGTACGGGCAAGAGCGATCTTTGATCGCTTCCTGCAGCCCGTTTTCCGCTATGACGGTTCAGGACCGTCAGCGGTCCAAACGCACGTTTTACCGCTGACGGTCCTGAACCGTCCGCGGTCGTGAAAGGGTTAAAACAAGTGTACACAAGTAACGTTCTTAAACCCCTTAAGGACACATGCCATGTGTGACATGTCATGATTCCCTTTTATTCCAGAAGTTTGGTCCTTAGGGGGTTAATAAACGTTAAATTGTTCTTTCCTAGTGCCAGTGTAAAGCAGAGACGTTTTGCCAAATGACATCATAATAGTAAGTATATAAACATGCCACTATTTGGAGTGTTCCTGTTACCCATAACCACTTGCTGTTTTTGAGTCACTCTTCACACACGTGTTGTGCTGGAAGACTGAACAGGAACTCGTTTTTACTCTTGTTTACTTGCACTTACTACATTCTGCAAATTGTCTGTACTTGGCTTTATAAAGGAATGCAGAGAATAGAATGAAAAGAAGATGCCTCTTGCATCATTAGAGATACCTCGGGATTTCCTGAACTTCCCAAAAGCCTAATTACGGCATCAACACTTCCTGTGGATACCTCCAAATATGATCTCTCTGCAAAGGAAAAGAGCACAATAAATGCTCTGCTTGTTAGATGTGGAGTCGAGCCCAGGAATTGTTATCAGCTAGCTATCAGGCTAGTTGCAAGAGCAAATGTGAATTTGTGAGGGCTTGGCTTTTCAACACTCTTCATTAACACTGGGTGTGCTCTGCTTGGGCTGTGGATAGGGGACGCCAAGTGAAGAAAAGCATGCACTTTCGGAGACACTGTTGTTCACATCAAGTGCGGAAGGCTAATGACAAGTTATTTGGTAAACAAAATGGGTAGAAACCGCTTGGGGCCCCAAAGGATGTGATAATGTGGTCCTTTTAATTTCTGGACCAGTTGTAGGAAAAATAATAGGCCTCCAGATTGTTTCCATTGCACAGTTTTCTATAGAAAGCCAACTGTTTTAAAGGGGCATTACTTTTGTATTAATTATTTTTGCTACTCATTAGCCACGTATAGCAGATGAAAAATTAAAGTGCAGAATATGGGACACAGGAAGAGCACTTTTTCCACCCCGACATGTTGTTCTGGCAAACATGAGACAATTAAAGAATTGGAAGAAGAGAGGGTTCTGGCGACAGCTGTTTATCAAGTTACCCAAACGTGCATATTGTATGGGAAAAATAAAGATCAATGCGTATGCACCCCAGTTAATTACTAAAGTTCTGATTCTGATTTCTGGAAATAGCTGAACTTCTATATTTGTAGCAGATGCTGAAGTGTTCCAATCCAAATTAGCAGATTTTAGAACTCACAAATAAGCATTGGAATTGCCTTTTATGGTAAAATATTGATATTATTTCAAATCTTGCTACACCCGTTGCCTCCGGTATTTACGCAGTCAAAATCTGGATACCCAGCTGGAATGTCTTCTCAAATATCAAATGGCTTTCTGAGTTGGAGTGTCAGTGATTGAGAAACGATCCATTTATTTTTGTGAACCAACATACTAAGATTATGAAGCAGCCATGGGCATTTGAAAAGAAACCTTAACTTCACACGGAAGGCATGAGTCTCGAAGACAAGCATATAGATGTCAAAAGAATTCCTACATACACGTGGGAGATTGTAAACCTAGAGAAATAAAAAATTTCCTATATCTTTAGCAAAACATTTACTATGACTAGAATATATAAAGTACTGTCATAAGCTAAACAGGTTACTGTGAGGCGGTGTGTAAAAGATTCTGAACTCACGGATCATGTGAGTTGTATCACGATGTTAATAAAGGATATCATTTGTCAGAGTCCCCACATTTTGTGACAGCTGCTTTGTCACAATGAGGTTCAAAACACTAGTATCGTATAATAGTAACATGCTAAAGAAGCTAACTCCGAACCCAGAACTTTCATAGCACTCAAGTACTAGATCTGCTGCAGGCAACTATATTCTCTGAATTCTTCTGAATAGTTCACGCTGAATTTCTGGAACATACATCATATTGAAGTGTCTAAAATTTGTAAGTGTGATCTTGAAATTTGGAGATTTTAAGTGTTTTTACTGTATTACCCTGTGAGTTGTTTCTCAAATTTTGTATTTTACCCTCCCCCTTAGAATCAACTCACCACGGGGCAAACGCACCGCAATAGTACACTATGCAACTGGTGCTGAGTTCACCCTGACAAACAGCGACTTTTGTTGGGCCCATTACGACCTATACCAGACAGATAAGTCTGAATAAGGGACATTATATTTTAGGCTTTCTATGCCTACACTAGGCGGCATCTCAACGCTCGCAACAGACGCGAGGAATGTATAAAGTGATATCGTGTGAAGTATACATTGTGCTGCAAAAAAAACACTATGTTATATTTGATTATCCCCTCTTTCCTTTTGTACCCCAATACTTTTTTGTGCCTGAAAACATTTTTTTTTTTTTTTAAACTGGTATTTTAGGTATATCTTAGTTTTGTTTTTACTGTTTGAGGATAAAGAGAAATCCTAAATACCATTTCACTTTAATTGTAACCATACTGCACCTTAGGTGGATTTTCATTCTGTTTAAAGCTCTCTCCTGATGTAAGCTTTTAGGGTAAAAGAAGAGCACCATTTGGTGATAAAAGGTTGACTCTGATTGTGACTTGTCTATATGGAGATGTAGAATAGATGCAATTCTATTATGTGAATATAGCAACAGAGGTACACTCAAACAAACTTGCTTTTGATAGTTTTCACGCTTAGTTATTTGGAACGCATTCCCTTTCTAGGCTACAGAACAATCAACACATAAACAACTGGTTAAATACTGGAGTGTTTTCTGACTTTTTTCTCCTCGATAATTGATCATCTTACATTACAGCTTAAAATAGACCCTGAATCAATATGCTTTGCCATGAGGCTGACATTTCCCAGAACTAGAAGAGACATAAAATAGTTTCCATGACAAAACAGATTCACCTCAAATGCAGGTTCTTTCCATGACCTGACTTTTGCCAGAAATATTAGATGTCTGTTCGAAACTGCTTCTCAAAAATATAAACCATCATGGATTGTTCATAGTGAGTGGGAGCAAATACCGCAGACAGACTTAGGGATAATATGTTTTGGGCTAAATCCAAAGGCTCGGGGGAAACTAGAGCTAAAATGCAAGTTTCTTCTTTATTTAAACAGGATTTGATAACATGAACAGCAATTTTATTTTATTTTTTTATACAGTATTCCAAGCAGGGGGCTACATTCTGAAACAGGAAGTAAAAAATAAGGAATGCTTCCCTTGCAATGCTGAAAAACTTCAATATCAAATATCATCGGTTCTGCCAAAATAAGGGAATTGTTTAATGGGCTATTTGTGCCCATTTTAGCCCTTCTATAATGGAAACACTGTAATTATTTGCACACAGTGTACAAAATAAATACTGTAAAGCTTATAGCAAGTGTTCTCTAAAGCTAGGTTGCTTTTCCCAATGGCATATTTTGTAACGCATGTCAAAGTACGTTCCCTTCCTGCACTAGAAGACGGAATAGAAACCCGCCACACAGATACTGCCTTAGATTATTGTCACCTCTGGAAACACCACAGGAAGTAATCAATAATCAACGAAGTGCTACAAGTGTTTTTTATAACTTATTTTCCTCTACCTTTATCTGTACATCATGAATAAACTGAACCCTGTAATATATGGAGGTTACTAACAAAAGAGGCAGACATCTCTCCTGGAGGTACGTGTTGATTCCATGATCTAAGCAGCTGTTCCGGTTCCTTAACTATTCATAGAGCAGAGGACTCAATATTTCCCCACCAGTCTGTTTGCTGACCCCAATAACCCTTTATAATGCCCCCCTGCTTCAATATTTCTTTCTCTGAGGAGCCTTGTAATGTCCCCCTGTGCCTCCCATTCAGTGAATAGCCCTGTAATGCCCCCTGCTCCTCCCGTTCAGTGAATAGCCCTGTAATGCCCCCTGCTCCTCCCATTCAGTGAATAGCCCTGTAATGCCCCCCTGCGCCTCTCATTCAGTGAATAGCCCTGTAATGCCCCCTGCTCCCCCCATTCAGTGAATAGCCCTGTAATGTCCCCCTGCTCCTCCCGTTCAGTGAATAGCCCTGTAATGCCCCCCTGCGCCTCTCATTCAGTGAATAGCCCTGTAATGTCCCCCTGCTCCTCCCATTCAGTGAATAGCCCTGTAATGCCCCCTGCTCCTCCCATTCAGTGAATAGCCTTGTAATGCCCCCTGCTCCTCCCGTTCAGTGAATAGCCCTGTAATGCCCCCTGCTCCTCCCATTCAGTGAATAGCCCTGTAATGTCCCCTGCTCCTCCCGTTCAGTGAATAGTCTTGTAATGCCCCCTGCGCCTCCCATTCAGTGAATAGCCTGTAATGCCCCCTGCTCCTCCCGTTCAGTGAATAGCCTTGTAATGTCCCTTGCTCCTCCCATTCAGTGAATAGCCTTGTAATGCCCCTTGCTCCTCCCATTCAGTGAATAGCCCTGTAATGCCCCTTGCTCCTCCCGTTCAGTGAATAGCCCTGTAATGCCCCCTGCTCCTCCCATTCAGTGAATAGCCCTGTAATGCCCCCCTGCGCCTCTCATTCAGTGAATAGCCCTGTAATGCCCCCTGCTCCCCCCATTCAGTGAATAGCCCTGTAATGTCCCCCTGCTCCTCCCGTTCAGTGAATAGCCCTGTAATGCCCCCCTGCGCCTCTCATTCAGTGAATAGCCCTGTAATGTCCCCCTGCTCCTCCCATTCAGTGAATAGCCCTGTAATGCCCCCTGCTCCTCCCATTCAGTGAATAGCCTTGTAATGCCCCCTGCTCCTCCCGTTCAGTGAATAGCCCTGTAATGCCCCCTGCTCCTCCCATTCAGTGAATAGCCCTGTAATGTCCCCTGCTCCTCCCGTTCAGTGAATAGTCTTGTAATGCCCCCTGCGCCTCCCATTCAGTGAATAGCCTGTAATGCCCCCTGCTCCTCCCGTTCAGTGAATAGCCTTGTAATGTCCCTTGCTCCTCCCATTCAGTGAATAGCCTTGTAATGCCCCTTGCTCCTCCCATTCAGTGAATAGCCTTGTAATGCCCCTTGCTCCTCCCATTCAGTGAATAGCCTTGTAATGTCCCTTGCTCCTCCCATTCAGTGAATAGCCTTGTAATGTCCCTTGCTCCTCCCATTCAGTGAATAGCCTTGTAATGTCCCCCTGCTCCTCCCATTCAGTGAATAGCCCTGTAATGCCCCCTGCTCCTCCCATTCAGTGAATAGCCCTGTAATGTCCCCTGCTCCTCCCGTTCAGTGAATAGTCTTGTAATGCCCCCTGCGCCTCCCATTCAGTGAATAGCCTGTAATGCCCCCTGCTCCTCCCGTTCAGTGAATAGTCTTGTAATGCCCCCTGCGCCTCCCATTCAGTGAATAGCCTGTAATGCCCCCTGCTCCTCCCGTTCAGTGAATAGCCTTGTAATGTCCCTTGCTCCTCCCATTCAGTGAATAGCCTTGTAATGCCCCTTGCTCCTCCCATTCAGTGAATAGCCTTGTAATGCCCCTTGCTCCTCCCATTCAGTGAATAGCCTTGTAATGTCCCTTGCTCCTCCCATTCAGTGAATAGCCTTGTAATGTCCCTTGCTCCTCCCATTCAGTGAATAGCCTTGTAATGTCCCCCTGCTCCTCCCATTCAGTGAATAGCCCTGTAATGCCCCCTGCTCCTCCCATTCAGTGAATAGCCCTGTAATGTCCCCTGCTCCTCCCGTTCAGTGAATAGTCTTGTAATGCCCCCTGCGCCTCCCATTCAGTGAATAGCCTGTAATGCCCCTTGCTCCTCCCATTCAGTGAATAGCCCTGTAATGCCCCTTGCTCCTCCCATTCAGTGAATAGCCTTGTAATGCCCCTTGCTCCTCCCATTCAGTGAATAGCCCTGTAATGCCCCTTGCTCCTCCCATTCAGTGAATAGCCCTGTAATGTCCCCCTGCTCCTCCCATTCAGTGAATAGCCCTGTAATGCCCCTTGCTCCTCCCATTCAGTGAATAGCCTTGTAATGCCCCTTGCTACTCCCATTCAGTGAATAGCCCTGTAATGCCCCTTGCTCCTCCCATTCAGTGAATAGCCCTGTAATGTCCCCCTGCTCCACCCATTATGTGAATAGCCCTGTAATGACCCTTGCTCCTCCCATTCAGTGAATAGCCCTGTAATGCCCCCTGCTCCCCCATTCAGTGAATAGCCTTGTAATGCCCCTTGCTCCCCCCATTCAGTGAATAGCCTTGTAATGCCCCTTGCTCCTCCCATTCAGTGAATAGCCCTGTAATGCCCCCTGCTCCCCCATTCAGTGAATAGCCTTGTAATGCCCCTTGCTCCCCCCATTCAGTGAATAGCCTTGTAATGCCCCTTGCTCCTCCCGTTCAGTGAATAGTCTTGTAATGCCCCCTGCGCCTCCCATTCAGTGAATAGCCTGTAATGCCCACTGCTCCTCCCATTCAGTGAATAGCCTTGTAATGCCCCTTGCTCCTCCCATTCAGTGAATAGCCCTGTTATGCCCCTTGCTCCTCCCATTCAGTGAATAGCCTTGTAATGTCCCTTGCTCCTCCCATTCAGTGAATAGCCTTGTAATGTCCCCCTGCTCCTCCCATTCAGTGAATAGCCCTGTAATGCCCCTTGCTCCTCCCATTCAGTGAATAGCCCTGTAATGCCCCCTGCTCCTCCCATTCAGTGAATAGCCCTGTAATGCCCCCTGCTCCTCCCATTCAGTGAATAGCCCTGTAATGCCCCTTGTTCCTCCCATTCAGTGAATAGCCCTGTAATGCCCCCTGCTCCTCCCATTCAGTGAATAGCCCTGTAATGCCCCCTGCTCCTCCCGTTCAGTGAATAGCCCTGTAATGCCCCTTGCTCCTCCCATTCAGTGAATAGCCCTGTAATGCCCCCTGCTCCTCCCGTTCAGTGAATAGCCCTGTAATGCCCCCTGTGCCTCCCGTTCAGTGAATAGCCTTGTAATGTCCCCCTGTGCCTCCCGTTCAGTGAATAGCCCTGTAATGCCCCCTTGTGCCTCCCGTTCAGTGAATAGCCTTGTAATGCCCCCTGTGCCTCCCATTCAGTGAATAGCCTTGTAATGCCCCCTGCTCCTCCCGTTCAGTGAATAGCCTTGTAATGCCCCCTGCTCCCCCTATTCAGTGAATAGCCCTGTAATGCCCCCTGCTCCTCCCGTTCAGTGAATAGCCCTGTAATGCCCCCTGTGCCTCCCGTTCAGTGAATAGCCTTGTAATGTCCCACTGTGCCTCCCGTTCAGTGAATAGCCCTGTAATGCCCCCTGCTCCTCCCGTTCAGTGAATAGCCCTGTAATGTCCCCCTGTGCCTCCCGTTCAGTGAATAGCCCTGTAATGTCCCCCTGTGCCTCCCATTCAGTGAATAGCCTTGTAATGCCCCCTGTGCCTCCCATTCAGTGAATAGCTTTGTAATGCCCCCTGCGCCTCCCATTCAGTGAATAGCCCTGTAATGCCCCCTGCTCCCCCTTATTCAGTGAATAGCCTTGTAATGCCCCCTGCTCCTCCCATTCAGTGAATAGCCCTGTAATGCCCCCTGCGCCTCCCATTCAGTGAATAGCCCTGTAATGCCCCCTGCTCCCCCTATTCAGTGAATAGCCCTGTAATGCTCCCTGCTCCTCCCGTTCAGTGAATAGCCCTGTAATGCCCCCTGTGCCTCTCGTTCAGTGAATAGCCCTGTAATGTCCCCCTGTGCCTCCCGTTCAGTGAATAGCCTTGTAATGTCCCCCTGTGCCTCCCGTTCAGTGAATAGCCTTGTAATGTCGCCCTGTGCCTCCCGTTCAGTGAATAGCCCTGTAATGCCCCCTGCGCCTCCCGTTCAGTGAATAGCCCTGTAATGCCCCCTGCTCCCCCTATTCAGTGAATAGCCCTGTAATGCCCCCTGCTCCTCCCGTTCAGTGAATAGCCTTGTAATGTCCCCCTGTGCCTCCCGTTCAGTGAATAGCCCTGTAATGCCCCCTGCTCCCCCTATTCAGTGAATAGCCCTGTAATGTCCCCCTGTGCCTCCCGTTCAGTGAATAGCCCTGTAATACCCCCTGCGCCTCCCATTCAGTGAATAGCCCTGTAATGCTCCCTGCTCCCCCCATTCAGTGAATAGCCTTGTAATGCCCCCTGATCCTCCCGTTCAGTGAATAGCCCTGTAATGCCCCCTGCTCCCCCCATTCAGTGAATAGCCCTGTAATACCCCCTGCGCCTCCCATTCAGTGAATAGCCCTGTAATGCCCCCTGCTCCCCCCATTCAGTGAATAGCCCTGTAATGCCCCTTGCTCCTCCCATTCAGTGAATAGCCCTGTAATGCCCCTTGCTCCTCCCATTCAGTGAATAGCCCTGTAATGCCCCCTGCTCCTCCCGTTCAGTGAATAGCCCTGTAATGCCCCCTGCTCCCCCCATTCAGTGACTAGCCCTGTAATGCCCCTTGCTCCTCCCATTCAGTGAATAGCCCTGTAATGCCCCCTGCTCCTCCCATTCAGTGAATAGCCTTGTAATGCCCCCTGCTCCTCCCATTTAGTGAATAGCCTTGTAATGCCCCTCCTGCATATTTGATATGTTATAGTAATTATATAGATTAAATGTACTCAGAAAGAAAATAATATACAATATGCTATTTGCTTAGGTAAAAAAACGATTCTACCATTGCAATCGAGAAAAAAAACGAAACGTTTGGAGGTTGTAATTTAACATCTCTGGGGAAAAAAAATATATAGATTTGCCTTTTAGAGAGAGACCACTAGAAGGGATCTCAAGATGTGGACGTATGGAAGGGCACCAGACCCAGAGTGCGACATGAACTCCTATGCCTGCCTCGCTGCCGAGGGGTACTGGATCTCCCAGATTTCCGAAAATACCACCATGCGACGACCCTACAAAGGTCGGTTTGGAACACGAGGAATAGAAACACCGAGGGAGAGGATATGCTCTCACCGACAATGCAAACACTGACGTGGTTCTCCATCAGAAGATCCCCCCATGTCTCACCGACTCCTAGCCCAAATATCTCACTGACTCACAATGAACTTGTGGGGGGAACTAACCCCAAGAGGATGGGTCTTTCTGGATGGAGGGGAAAACACCCCACTCTGGAAAGCGTTAACTGCCACTGGACAGAAAAGTCTTATCGACTTGACAGG
Organism: Pelobates fuscus; assembly: GCF_036172605.1. Classification (NCBI taxonomy): domain Eukaryota; kingdom Metazoa; phylum Chordata; class Amphibia; order Anura; family Pelobatidae; genus Pelobates; species Pelobates fuscus. The sequence continues at coordinate 10,412,611 of NC_086328.1, forward strand.
CGACCCCCCGCCGACACAACTACAATCCTTTCGCTACTCACAGCTCCAACACTTTTACAGCTCGATACCAGAAAGTGCCGCGATACACAGGAACCCAACATGGTTCGAAAGGCTCTGCAACAGCCAATCTGTCCTAGATAAAACTATTTCAACGCTATACCAATATTTACTGACTGGGAACCTGCAGAATAACCACACCTTTAAAAGACAATAGGAACACTTCACAGGCACCACGTGGGAAAAAAATACTGATCCTCCACCATAAATCATCCATTAGTTTATACTATCAAGAAGTGAACTACAAGCCCCTTTTGTTGTGATACGAAACGCCAGAACTACTACATCGAATATTTCCAGATGTCCCAAACACTTGTTGGAGATGTGAAGTTGGAGTGGGAATGACTAGAAATATCTGGTGGGACTGTCCTTGCATAGTACCTTTCTTGGATATGGTTAAGGCCAAAATAGAGGATATACTGGTGAAATGCCCAGGCTCACAATGGTAGAAGCACTTTTACACTCTATCCCCCTTTCGATCTTTAGATACAAACGGTCCATTCTGAGACACCTTCTCAACGCGGCTTAAGCACTGGTGCCTGCCCTCTGGAAGCAAACAAACGCTCCCACACTAGAGAAATGGTATGATAGAATAGAAGATATTCATTTAGCAGAATCAATCCAAGCTTTAGACATGTGTAATTCTTTTCAGTCCGAATGCGAATTTGGACGAATTTCCGAATAGCTGAATTGCCGAAGTCCCGAAGTTGGAGAAGTTCTGAAGTACAGTATTGCCTAAGTACTAATATACTTACCCAGTGGAAGAATGTTACACTGTATACAAGTTTAAATAAAAAGTATACTCTGGCAGAGAGCGATCATGTCAACCACAACAACAGGAAGAAAAACCTCAACAAAATAACGCTCTACTTTCTTTTCCTTTCTGTAATATATAATTGACATATGTACTATCATATGGCTTTTGCATAAGCCTAAAAATGTTACTTTACCATACAATCTGCCATTGCAAAATTAAAGATTACAAAAATAAAATAAAATAAAAAATAATAAAAAGTATACAAACATAGCCAGGATTCAGCTGTAAGCATTTGCAACACTTACAACAATCAAGTAACATACATTCATATAAAATGTAAGTTACTTGGCCAGTCAATGTAATGACAGGAAGGAATAAGTAGATAACTCCCTAATTCCCACGGTATTAGGGAGCTATCTACTAAAAGGCTGAAAGACCTAAATTGGTCTTTCAGTCAAATTTACTAATACTACGTAAAAATTACTTAGTATTAGTAAATGATGCCCCTACTCGCTATACCGCGAGTAGGGGCATGTCTATTAAACAGTGAGCAACCTGTGGCTGCTCACTGTAAAAAAAAACAAAAAAATAAGCTAGCCTCCTATTGTCCTCTCCCCAGCCCCCACCCCTGAGTGGCGGGTGGGGGCCCTAAGTTAGAATAAGGGGGGGGTACCTATTGTCCTCCCCCCACCCCCACCCCCAAGCAGCGGGTAGGGGCCCTATATACCAATAAGGGGGAGGGGACCTAATGTCCTCCCCCCTGGCCCCCACCCCTGAGAGGTGGGTGGGGGCCCTATATTAGAATAAGGGAGGGGGGACCTAATGTCCTCCCCCCTGGCCCCCACCCCTGAGAGGTGGGTGGGGCCCTATATTAGAATAAGGGGGGACCTAATGTCCTCCCCTCTGGCCCCTACCCCTGAGCGGTAGGTGGGGGCCCCAAATACAAATAAGGGAGGGAACCTAATGTCCAATCAGAGAGTTATGAGTCAAATTACACAGCATGGGAAAATTCCAAATAACTTTCTTACGCTGTGCAAAATGACACAGATCACTCTGATTGGCTGGATTTCAAGCCAACCAACCAGAGTGCTGTGACAGGTAAATGTAGAGACTTACCTGGCATTTACCTGTCAAGGCACTCTGATTGGATGGCTTAAACCAACCAACCAGAGTGCTCTGAGCCTAATTGCAGGGCAGGGCAAGGCTTTGTAAGCCTTCCCCCACCCTGCAGAGCTCAGTCTGCGCGGAGCCCTCCATGGGTGAAGATGGATTTTTTTTTTCTAATTGCGACGTTCATTATGGATTTTTATTTGGCCTTTTTGGTACTTAGTTAATGGTCCCCCTTCATTATTTTTAGGGGTGAGGGGGGTAGGTAGGAGTTATTTTTTGGGGGGAGGGGGTGACTAGGGGTTTGGGGACCCCTATTCACCTGGGGGGGTTAAATTATTATTTAGGGCCCCCACCCGCCGCTCAGGGGTGGGGGCAAGGGGGAGGACATTAGGTCCCCCACTTATTCTAATTTAGGGCCCCCACCCACCGCTGAAAAGTTCATTTTTTAGGTATTCTATTTCTTTTCCAACTACATTCAAAACAGAATAAAGGATAATAGAAAATAAAAACAGTAAGTAAATATTACATATATAGGCATATGGCAATAATTATATAAAACAACAAGACTAAATTATCCAAACAGTAACTAGTCATACAAAATGGATATGTAAACATGGAGCCCATGTGTTCTATGACCACAATTAAAATCCAAGATAAAAAATTAAAACTATGCACTAGTTTGAAATTAACTCTAATGAGAGTGTCAGTGGGTAGCATTTGCAGCACGGACAAACATCTTGCACAGGAATCTGGCATTTCTCAGTTTACAACTGCTCTGATTTTAGGAATTGCCCTTGCAGACAAGAGCAAAGAGAATTTGCAATTTTAATAGTGATGTTAATTTTTTCCCCATAATTAATGGTTTTTTCAGCAATATATTTCTGATTTAGCAATCATAAATACTGTAATGACAAAAGAAAAAAATTAAAAAACAAAAACAAAATCAAGATAAAAGTTATACATGGTGAGTAGCGCCACAGTAGTCAGAGAGATGCTAGGTATACAATAAAAAAGGAGAGATAAAAAGTGGGGGGTACTGGCTCACTACCTGAACTCGCAGTCTGTGCCTCCAACCAACAGTACCAAATAGATATGAATACAAAAGTAAACACGTTCTCCATTGCAAACAAGCTCCATATTTAGGCTTGCATATAACTAGTAAATGGTGTGGATTTAAAAAAAAAAAAAAAAAATCTATTTGTCCAATGGACTAAAGCAGTAGCCCAATCAACGTGCCCTGACTTGAAATAATATCAATTGCAACGATTGGGTACCCTTGACTTTGACAGGGCTAGTTGCTAAACTCGTTTTCTGAAATTAAATCTAAATTAAAAATGGAGGCAAAAATAGCTGATCTTTAAGGTCTTTAATACTGGGCACGACATTGCAATATATCTATGTCTAGATGAATGTTTAGACTGTAAGCTTATTTGAGCAAACTTGAGAACTGAACGGATTGTATATCTCATGAACCCTCTGTACAGCACTGCAGGAAATGCTGGGCTATATAAATAATAACATGGTATTCATTATAAATTGCCATTTTGTTATACATGATATGATAGATGCACGACACCCACACAAAACACACAAAATGAAACAAAGAACATTTGAACAATTTAACAGAATAAACTAAAGCGTATTCATATGTTCTATGTTTTGGCTCTGTCTGCTGTTACGCTCGTCTTTTTCTTCTTTTATAGAAATAACAGATATTTCCCAAGACCACCGGTTTGTTACATGTAATTCCCAGCAACAATAACTCTATACCTCATTTTCTTTGATGTTCAGTGTTTTTCAGCTTTTAACGTCACTACTGAGGCAATGTCAATATTTTCAATTCCGATTACAAATGACCTTGTAGAACAGGTGCCCTTTCTACTTCCAGGGGACACCAAAAATGAAGATCTTCAAATGTTCAGACTGGATTATGGATTATTGTAACAGATCTTTGATCCACCCCTTCTAAGAAACACGCGCAGACATGATAGTCACAAAAATACAAAAGGGCAATTTAGAAAAAATTAAAGTATTTTTAAGATTACATATGTTTGTTAGAAATAATTACACAGAGGTAACAGCAGAGAGCACTGTTCATTGTGATTTCATCAACATGTGTATCTTTGACGCAGAGAAATTATGTGTGTATATTGTTATATATAATCTAAATCTATCAAAGTTAATTGCCAATATACAATCGCTTTAACATTTGCAGACTAGCTTGGAAACAGAGGAAATCATGAATCTAACATGTATAATTTCAGAGAATAATTGAGGTAAAATTTATATTTTGACAGAAGTGTAAGAAATGGACTTAGAATGTTTGAGTAAACTTTGAGTTTACTAAAATAACAGTCTCAAACACTGTTACAATACAAAACTGCAGATATTGGCTAAAATCCTCATTCAGCATAAAAAAACGTGAGCGTAGAAAAGTAAAAAAAAAAAAGTAAAAGTAAAACTTAATCTCGTGCTGCATGTGTTTTTATCCATCTTCCAGTGAGCGCGGTGGGCGGAGGATGAACAATATTAAGAAAAGCTGAAAATGGAGAAAGACAATTATTTTAGCTTTAGTAACGCTCTTAAGTCTAAACCATAGGTTTTCAACGTACGTACACCACAAGCAGGGGGCACGCCAAAAGCTGTCCGACTGTGTGGTAATGCAGAGTAGGCAGCGGATACCTCGATACCCTCTAACTGCAAAAATACCAGACTCTGCCATTGCAATATAGGGTTATTCAGGTTTTAGAAATGACAGAGCAAAAAGAGGAGGCGGCATTGCCATTTATGTTGACAATTCCATAAAGTTTACCCCCTTATAAAACTTTAGCTCTCCTGCCACCTTTGATTTCCTTTCTGGCACAATTGAGATCCCGTGCAGTAATTCAATCATTGTTGCAGGAATCTACCACCCAGCAAGCTCCCCAGTGCATTCCCTATCTGACATAGCCCATCTCCTTAGTGAAACCATTGCTCAAAACCCCAAAAGTGAACTGTTGGTCTTTGGAGATTTTAGTATTGATTGGCTGAATCCTAAAAATAATAGTTCTTGCTCGCTGTTTAAGACTTTGCAGCTAACGCAATTAATCTCCTCCCCAACTCGCATAAACATTAAAAGCCATAACCATACCATCAATTGGATTCTCTCCACTTCTCCTGATAGAATCCAGGAGGCTGGTGTTCTCCCAAACAGTTTCAGTGATCACTGCTTAGTGTACTGTGTGCGCAAAATAAAGGCTACTAAATCCTCTCCCAGTGTTAAAATCACCAGGTCCTTCCCAAAAAATTTAATCTTGAATCCTTTCTAAATGACATCAAGAACCTCCCATGGCACAGATTAAACTTTATCCCACATCTAGACTGTGCAGTTGAATTCTTTCAGTCTGAACTCCTACAAATTTGGAATTTACATGCCCGCTGCATAAGGTGAGGGTAAAAGGAGCACATATGAACTGGATCACAGCTGACCTCATCCAAATGTACCAGTTTCGGGATTCATTGTGGTCAAAGTTCAAGTGTACTGTCTCTATGAACGATCACTGTGCATATAGACAATGGCGAAATATATGCACACAACAAATTTGGCCAAGGCCAATATTTCTGTGAAAATCTGAACAATAATCTATCAAACCCAAGAAACTTTTGGAAAATCATAAATAAATTACAAACTCCCCCAATCCACTCCCAACCCTCCATTCTCAAAGTGGATAACCAAACCCTGTGTGACGAAGTGCCCTTTGCCACTTTGTCCTGGAGAGGCCTGCTTGCCTGCCTCCTCCCCTGTGACTATGGCCCCGGGGAGATTGTACCCTCTTAAATCAGCATTTGGGCTTATGGACTTTTATTGGACTGTGTATGGCCCTTTAAGAACCGCCGGTGGGCACATTGTGACTTTGGAGAACAATGCCCCTTTAACCCCTTAAGAACACATGACATGTCTGACACGTCATGATTCCCTTTTATTCCAGAAGTTTGGTCCTTAAGGGGTTAAAACTATGTCCCCTGGAAGATATTGCCTGTTAAAGACTATTTTAGCAGATTGGATTTTAAAAGACTCTTGCTGCCCCTTTAAATTGTATTGGAGCAGTTCTGCAGCTTTAAATTGGCACTTCGGAGGCAGCCGAAGTGCCGAAGTAGTCGAAGTGGCCGCCATTCGACAAACGAACACGTGGCTGCAGCCATCTTTGTTCATTCAAACAAGGTCAGCGGAATGTGTAGCCAAATCCATGGAACTGAAATCGGCTACACATTTCAACGAACACCGCTGACCCTTACCTTCTCCTGCACCGAGTTTTCAGCCACAGAGACTAAGTCCCGGAAAATATGCCTGCGGTTGGTCACAAAGGACTTCCGACTAACTTTTGAACTAGTGGAAGGATTTGCATGATTTTTGAGTATGTTCATATTTCAAGTATGCTGATTAATAATGTGTTTTTTTGGATGTGTGGTTTTAAAGTTATACATGTATAAAACTATTTTTCCTGCTTGTGATAATTATGTTAACCCATTGTGTAACAATTATATCACAGGTAAAGGGGGAGGATTTTGTGTATAATTGCTGGGAGTGTTTTCTGTAATGTACGTGTGTTATTGGTTGTTCTGTAAAACCCTGTGGGTGGACCTATGTAGGGAAAACCTGCATAAAAGAAGGTCCTTTGGTGCCAAGTAAATGAGATCCTGTTTGACCCCCAATACGTAGCCTTGTCTCGTTATTAGAGGGAGCTGCTATAAATCACACTGGGGATTGCGATGCTCTGCATACTCCCTTGAGCTTGAATCACTTAGCTCTTTTAAGAGCTTGTTCCTGATACGCTCTACTGGAGGAGAGGTCTTCCCCACCCGGTCCTGGAGGACAGAAGCTGATCCAGGGTGGACAGTAGACGGCGCGGCTCCAGTTAAGCTACGGCGGTTGTGGAGTCTGCAGTGGTTGTGGTGTCCAGTGCGGTGATTGTGGTCCTCGGTGCAAGCTAGGAAGCGTCCATTAATGGAAGGTTCCGTTACACCCTGCAACTACCTTTAGCAAATGCCTTTAACAATTATTTTGTCGGATGCTCCACTACCCTGATTGCCAAGCTAATAAATTACATCTTGAAACTACAAATGTGGATCAGGCCCCACTAAATTTGCAAAGACCCAATGTAGACAAGTAAAATGTTAGACTTGTACCAATTACTGTCATTAAGAAACACCTTAATAATCTAAAAATGAAAAAACAGTCTGGACCTGATCAAATCCCAGCAATGCTGTTGAAGCTCAGTGCACCGGCAATTGCTAAACCTGTCACAACCCTAATTAACAAATCCTTGGTGTTTGGATACATACCCAAACTTTGGAAGACTGCAAGAGTAGTGCCTATCCATCAAAGTGGTGACACTACTTTGGTTTCTAACTATCGCCCGATATCATTGCTCTCAGTATTGTCAAAAATCTTAGAAAAATGCGTCCATACACAACTAAGTGACCCCTAGTCAATCGGGTTTTCACCCGAATCACTCTACTACAACTGCCCTCTTAAAAGTTTGCAATGACATCCAAACTGGCATGGAGCAAGGAGACCTAACTGGAGCTATTTTCCTTAATTTTGCAAAGGCCTTCGACACAGTAGACCACGACATTCTACTGCACAAGTAAAAAAAAACTCAGGTATTGGTGATTATCCTCTAACCTGGTTTTGATCATACGTATCCGATCGCTCACAAAAGGTGTCCATACCTGACAGCGACTCCCTCTCCCATTCACGTGTAGTGTTCCCCAAGGTTCCATTCTCGCCCCTCCCCCCCCCCACTATTTACATTATTTATAAATGATCTGCAAATCTTAAAATGTACACATGTACGCAGACGACACAGTAATCTATGCAAGCAATTCCAATCTACCGAAGCTTGAGGCTGTACTCCAAGACCAGTTTACAGAGGTAGAAAAGTGGATCGCAAAACACTAAATCTTCCTAAACACTGACAAAACTGCCACAATGAGCATGGCTCCTCCGTGGGCAGCGCAGTTAAAATGGCGGAGGTCGCACGTTCCCAGGCACACCGGGGAGCGTGGTCTAACCCTCTTTTACCAATTTTGGGCAAAGCTACAATGCAGGTACCTCCTGATTACCAAACAGGCTCCACTGCCTACCTCACCCACAAAGACACCCAGAGACCCCTAGGACCGACAAATCACTCGGATCCCTATGCGGGCCCGCATAAGGCGGCGTAGACTGCATCAACAAAGCCTGCAAAAAGCTGCACGTAGCTCTAGGCCAAGACGAAGCAATCGCACCTTACAGTCTGGGTCACCTGGGGGGGCGAAGATAGAAGGTGCGCGGAAAACATGAAGACAGGACTGGCCTATCTTCCTAGCATTTTGCGACGCTTACCAGAATACGTGGAATTCCTCTGCATTCTGGCTGGGGGACTATTGAGCCTTACCCGGAGGCTTACAGGACAGGAACTTGATTGGCCCCTGCAGGGCATTGGCTGAATTTACCGTGTTTGAGCCTCAGTCTTACACTCCGTGTTCTACCTGTCAGGCAAAGGGATTGGTTCCAACTCACCTCTACTTGATATGAAGCAGTGATATTACTCCTCATTTGGTTAACATTCTGTTACTTATGGTTTCCTTTACTACTCTCCATATCTGGCTCATCTTTCTAGCTTTTCAGGGGGCCTCCTGGGGATCTTATTCTCCTGTCAAGGCTGGCTTGTTAGTACTCACGGGCACAGAGCCCTTAATTTATCTCAGTTTCTGCATCCAGTGCTTTCACCTAGCATTCTACTCTGGTAATCTCTTAGAAATGTGTTACTAGCACTGTATTTTTCCAGTGAACGTGTTATATATAAAATGTGCAGACTAAGCTTTGCTGTATTATTCTCTTATGGCAAGTCTATTGTGTTTTATGCCATTTAACAGTGCAAAATGAAGTCTTGTATCGTCCATGCACAACAAAAAATAAAGAATTATAAAAAAAAATAAAAAATGTACAGCACTGTTTAATACAGTGATAAGAGTTCAAGACACCTTGGTATATCGAGGCTGGAAAAACTGGCATTGATATAGAACAGTCAGTTAGTTATGCTTCTAGCTCAGCTATTTTGGTCATAAATGTGAAATTAACATTGAATTCCGACAACTGTCACTTTAGTGCATAACCCTGATAGTTTATTACCTGTTCAGCCAGCCAATAGTCAGCCAGCCTCTCACACAAGGTATTAGCATATTACAGGGGTGATTACATATACACACAGTAGATTAAGAATGTGTCCAAAGCAATCTAGAAGGTGGAAGATGGTCTATTTCTTCATTATTGGAGGATGTAGGTTTTTATGTTACAACTAAATATGTGCAGCTCAATAATATGTGAAGAAATGTCACCTTAAGCCACAAACATTGATTATTCAAAGAAACAGACCTCTTAAACCAACCATTTGCTGTTTGGTTATGGTTTAAAGCTGCCCCACCCTCTACTTGTGAGGTCTTGGATTACTGAATCGTGTCCTGGTGACAATGTAACACTTAACAACTGATTACTTGGAGACAATTAGGAGGTTGGCTTATTGTTTGTAAGTGATGTTACGTTAGAATGGTTTGCTATTCTACTAGTAGACTACTTCCCATTATTCTGCAGGTTTTTTGTTATCCATCCATAGATTGTGGGGGTGAAATATTACAAAATGTAAGGATAGGTTAAATATATAGGTTAATGGGTTTTTTTCTTCTGAAGTGAATGAGAACATATTGGTACCATGGTGTTCTGCAATGAAAACAACCAGGCAATGCGTGTGCACAGCCCACACGTTGGCAGAGAGGACTTTTCTATCTGCACTCCAATGGAATACATAACTGCACTGGATATTAGTTATCCAAGAGGCATACAAGAATCCAGATAGGGCAGAGCTACAGGCCTTCAAAATACATTTTGAAAGAATGATTTAAACTTGTTGGAGAGGCCAGCTGTTAATGATCGGGTTTAAAGCATGTACAGCATGGTTAGAAGTTGGGAGTTTGTGTATCGTTCATATACATTGTGACACAACATGAAACAGTGATCAACATACAAAATAGATGGGGAATCATTTTTTCTCATCCTGCAGCTTTATGATTAACAGGGTCCAATAAAACTCAGAGACCTAGTACGCGATTGCCGACTTAGGCCTTACATTTTATATTGTTTGGATTAACTTTTTCACATGATTTTAAATGTATGGATACGCTGAAGATCTTATGATCTTCAGAAAGCAGAAGTTGGAGGTGGGCAAAGCGAAACAGCGCAGGCAAGGAGACTTTGGGGTTAAAATGTTTGTGAATGGGTTAACCTTTAAAGGTAAGCCAGGGACCTTAATTTGATGAAGTTGTGGTGGTGCCAGGAGTGTTCTCTGAAAGCACATATCCTTCTCGTCTGCAGGAGTAATGCAGAACTCATGATCCAACTAAGATTGGCTAGAGTAGAGTGGATTGAGATCAAGTATGATGGATTTAGAGAAGGCACAGTGGCTGCTGCAAGGAGACTGTCCCTGAGGTGGATTGCAAGTAAATTGGAAACCTTTCAATAAATTATCATTTAAAAAAAAAAAAAAAAGGGGGGGGCGGGGGGAATGCCCCATTATCTAAAGAGACCAGGAACACACTAATATTAAAGTAAAATGTACATATAATGTTATAGTGTTCCCTTTAGTTATCTCTTCTGTCACAAGAAAAAAAGCAAAATAAAACAAAAGATTTAAAAAAAAAAAACCATCAAAACAAAAATTTTATAGCAAGAGTAACACGCTTAGAAATCCCCTCACAAAAATGAATAAAATACAAAGTGAGCTATCGCAGAATGGAGATAATAAGAGAAGAATCGGATTCCAAGAATTTTATAAAAAAAAAAAAAAAAAAAATCAGTAATTGATCAATGTTTTTATTTCTCTGAATTACGATCCCTTTATGTTCTTTACACCTTATACATTCGGTGATATCATTACAAGCTCTTGATGTTAAAACCCAGAACAGCGGGGAGGATAATTTGTGAAAAGAATTTTTGGTTCACATTGATAATAAATATATAAAAGGTTATAAAAAAAATAAATAAATAAATAAAAATCGTCATTGCCATATACATAACATTGGGTGGTCTAATTCCATTTTATTCTGACTAATATAAGTCTGAGTAGTAGTATTTCACTGTTTACAGTAAAAGATGTTTCCCATTCCAGAATCTCCCAGTGAATACTTTATACATTTTAAAGTATTTAAAATAAGAATCCAACAACCATTTTACAATGAAAAAAAGTTACTAAATATGTCAACTGCTCTTATTTGATTTTGTGGCACAAGCATGAAGTGCAAGAAGAAGTAAAAGTAATGACTGCTATAAAATTGATAAATTGTTTACAGTACAATTAGCCATCTTACCACTCTACCACTTACTGCTTCGGTGACTATGACACAGAACACCAATGTTGCTGAAGAATTTACCAAGCTTGTGGGTGTATACAATGAAACTAATTAGGCATGCTCACAATTTATTAAAAGTTATAAATATTCCTTTCTGTGAGGAATGAGTGCAATTCTCTGGTTGACTAGACTTTTCATAAAATGAGGCAATATATCAGCTATGTGAGGTTACAGTGTGGAAAAAGGGTTATATCTCAGCCACCCGTAACCACTATCCATCCATGCACATTCCTCCATCCTTGTTGCTGGATGGAATTAAAGGGCCGTGAGTAAAATACAGACTGGGGTCTGTTTATGAGGCTAGAAAATAACCCATCATTAATTTTTGTATCTATAGTTACAGCTATTTGTACAGTGCATATTTCAGGGATCTGAGAAGAAAAAAAAAAGCATTGCTCAATTTTTATCCCACTATGGAAAAAGTATATAAAAAAATATTGAATATTAGTGTATAACCTTTACCCATGCATTTTACAGCATTGCAATATTCATTTCTATGATTACTTTAACAGTAATAACGGGATACATTTCAGGAGTCAGGTAGCCATTGCCAAGGCTACTTATATATTTTTTTTTTTTTAAATTCTTTATTTTTAGTTGTGCATGACATAACAACGAGCCTACGCAGCCACGACAGTTGACATAGGCGGTAACAGTCAAAACAATGTATACATGGCATAGAAAACATATTGCACAATTTTAAATTTTGGTAAAAGAAAAAGCATAGACAGCGGGTAAGAATGACCTTCTGTAATTGAGTCTTCCTGGTCGACCTGCCCCTTTATTAATTTATGCAGTTAGCGTTTCGTATCGGCAGACCAAGGGCATCTCCCCTAGCATACACAGGTAACATTAACATAACTAGATCTGTAACCATGAGTAATAACGGTGGTCAATGACAACCCATTCTCGTATCTGAGGCCGTTGTAGTGGTCTCCCGAGAACTGGTTGGTGATGCCAGTAGCCGTTAGTCGGCTCGGTGTCCGCGGTTTTGCAGAGGTAATCAGAGCGCTACCTGAAGTCTGAGGTATGTCATGTATCTACAGTGCATATGGGCATAAGAGCAGCAGTAGCGCGTGACCTCCCCCAGCGAGGAGGTCCCTGTGGTAAGCGGGGCTCTCTATAGGGTCTAGCCCGCGGGCACAACTGTAGTGGCTACATCTCTCGGGAGCTCGCTCCCAACAGTCTCTGGCAAATATATGCTAGCCATAGTTACAAAAATTAAAGAGAGAAAGAAGAAAAAGGCCAAGAAAGAGAGAAAAGAGAGAAATCAGAGAGACAGGGGTAGGGGGGGGGGGGGGGGGGCGGGGGGCGTGGTGGGGAGGGGGTCATCAGGGACCCTCATCCGTCCGTCTACATAAGTATCAGTTTCTCGGTATCGCTGCTAGTCCTAACACAAGGGGCCATTTTCCCAGGGCGCCCAGATTTTTTGGAATTGTATCTGTGTTCCTCTGACCCGTGCCGTCAGGTCATCCATCACGTATACCTCTCGTATTCTATTAATTACCCCCGCTATGGCCGGCGTGGTCTGTTTAAGCCAGTCAGCTGCCACTGCTCTCCTGGCTGCCAGCGTAAATTTATGAATGAGTTTTTGTTCACGTCTCGTCCACCCTTCTACCGTTCTACCGAGCAGGTAAAGCCACGGGTCCAGGGGAGGGGGTCTGGAAAATACCTGTGCCATCATATCTCTAACCTGTTGCCAAAAGCGAACCATCAGGGGGCATTCCCACCACATGTGGATATAGGTCCCTTTCATCCCACAACCTCTCCAGCAGAAATCTGTAGGGCACTTTTTCATGTGGCATAGCTTTACAGGGGTTGTATACCAGCGAAGCATCGTCTTGACTGCTTGCTCCTGTATCGTTACGCACACAGAAGAGCTATGATTGGCTTCCCAGATCTCCTGCCATTCCACCCCCTCTAGGTGCTCCCCTAAGTCCCTTTCCCACTGATCAATATAGGCCATGTCGCCCTCAACCGTGGACACAGAGCAGAGGTGAGCGTACAACTGGGTTATCAGACCCGTAGGCATATGGTCTCGAAGGCATATTCGTTCAAAAAAGGTCATGGGTGTTTGGGCCGCAGCTCGGACCCACGGGAGTCTCGCAAAATCCCTTATTTGAAGGTATCTAAAGAAGTCTGCAGGTGTGAGGTGACCCCTTTGTTGTAGGTTGTCAAAAGTTATTACTTCGGAGCCCTGCACTAACTGGTGAATGCGCTGCAGGCCTATGCGTTCCAGATTCCTAAAGTTCCTTGCCGACATACCCGGCGGGAATGCCCTATTTCGCAAATAAGGCATCAGTGGAGACGGGGTTGATGCTAATCCATACTTCTGCTGGGTCCTATCCCATACGTGAATAGAATTCAATATAGCTGGGCACGTAGCCCTGATAATTGGTCTTTTATCTTTAGGAACCCAAATTAGTAGCTGCGGTATATCCGCCCCCACCATCAATGACTCCAGGTCTACCCACCTCCGCTCACCAGGCGGAGAGTGCCATAAGGCTATCTGCGATAATTGTGTCGCCAAGTAATAGCCATATAAGTTCGGCAGACCCAGGCCTCCCCTATTCTTTGGCCTATATAGAGTGTGTCTTGAAATTCTGTGACGTTTATTTTGCCACACAAAATTCCCTATCGCCTGCTGCAGGGGCGCAAGATGCGACTTGGAGAGGTGTATGGGCAGAGATTGAAAAAAGAATAGAATCCTAGGTAGTATATTCATTTTGACAGCATGTATCCTCCCTATCCAAGAGATGGGCTTTTCATTCCAAGCCTCCAGTTCCCTAATGAGTTGTTTTATGAGTGGTGTGTAGTTTTGTTGCATAAGGTGGTCTGGGTCTGCCGTCAATTTAATGCCTAAATATTTAATCGACTGTCGCTCTATGTGTATATGGTGTTCCCTCTGAAGAGCATCCTGCTCTACTTCTGAGATCGCAATAGGAAGGGCGCTAGACTTGGACATGTTGGCTTTGTAGCCTGACACAGCTCCGAAGTCCTCCAGGACCTTTTGCAAGGCCCGCAGCGAATTGATGGGGTCAGTGAGCGTCAAGAGCACGTCATCCGCATATGCTGATACTGTGAATTCCCTGCCCCCCACTCGAACCCCCTGAATATTCGGGTGTGTCCTGAGGGCCTGGAGCAGCGGTTCTAAAGAGAGAACAAATAGGAGTGGGGACAATGGGCAGCCCTGTCTGGTGCCATTATACAGCCTGAAAGGGGTCAGCGGGGCTCCTGAAATTTTAACTTGCGCTCGCACATCGCTATACATGGCTTTGACCAGGGTTATCGCTTGGTCGGGGAAACCAATATGAGCTAGTAGCGTGAATAGGTACGTCCATGTGACCCTGTCAAACGCTTTTTCAGCGTCCAAAGATACTAGCATAGTTTTGGAGCGCGTAACTTTCTGTTTCCAAATGATGTCGATGTTCCTACGGGTGTTCTCGAACAATTGTCTGCCTTGCACGAATCCCACTTGATCTGCATCCACCAAGGTGGTCAAATAGGGGTTCAGTCTAGTCGCCTGAATTTTTGCTAAAATCTTCATATCGTGGTTAATAAGGGAAATAGGCCTGTAGCTACTCGGGAGGGCCGGGTCCTTGTCCGGTTTTGGTATTAAAACAATGGTCGCTAGTGACATATCCAGATCCGGGGTGCCCCCCGATCTGAATTCATTGAAAAGAGCCGTTAAGTGGGGAGTCAGCTCCTCCCGGAATTCCTTATAGTAGCTCCCGTCGAACCCGTCAGGTCCCGGAGCTTTCTTCCCTTTCAGGGCGGCTATAGCCTGCGCTACCTCCTCGTTTGTGATTTCTGCCGCTAGTACGTCCGCAGCTGCTTGGTCTAGTTTAGGTAGCCCTAAGTCTGCCAGAAATCGCTGCGTCAGCGCCTCGTCCCCCTCTTTCCGCGTCTCGGACCCCGGGGAGTGATTGTACAGGGATTTGTAATAATCTGTGAAGACTTCCGCGATATCTCGTGGACTAGATTTAATCGAGCCATCTTTGTGTCTTATGGACGTAATGTGTCCCCCGCGGTGTCTGGGTTTCAGGACCCTAGCCAAAAGAGTGTCCATTTTATTTGCATGTTCGTAGAAATTCCTTCTAGACCACGTAAGGGATCTGGCCGTATCGTCGAGAAGCAGCTGGCGTATTGCCAACCGTACCTCCCGTAGACGCTGCGCGGTGCGATCCGTCGGGCTACCCTGGTTTTGTTGTTCCACCCTTTTAAGGTCTCTCAGGAGGCCTTCCAGTCTCTGAAATTTCAATTTCTTTCTGGCCGTTGCTATTTTTATGAGCGTGCCTCTTATCACTGTTTTGTGGGCTGCCCACACGGTTGCTAGTGTCACATCAGGGGTTGTGTTGGTCTCGAAAAATTGTTCAAGCTCCGCCCTAACCTGGTCTGCTACATCTTGGTCTTTCAGTAAGGAGGCGTTGAGTCGCCACGTCCATGGGGTCGCTTCGCATAGCTTCCCCAGGGTTAGTGATATGTCGGCATGATCCGACCAGGAGATGGTCCCGATGTCCGTGCCAAGTATCTTAGGTAGGCACCCGGAATTTACCAGGAACATGTCGATCCTAGAATACGACCCATGTGGGGCCGAAAAGAAGGTGTAATCCTTCGTACTTGGATGATGTGCTCTCCACACGTCCACCAACCCCGAACCCGCTATGAAGTCCTGCAGCAGTCTGTCCTGGCTCCCCTTCCCCTGGGACCTGTGAGTGCCTCTGTCCGTCTTTCTGTCAGCTGCAGGGCTGGGCGTCGCGTTCATGTCGCCCCCTACGATCACCATCCCATGGGGTAGTGTCTGAAGTTTGGCCTGAAGCGATTCCCAGAAAGCTGTCTCTGGGCGGTTTGGCGCGTATATATTAACTAAATGGATATGGTGGGAGAGCATGGTGCCCGAAACTATCACATATCGACCCTCCGTGTCGGATTCAGTGGCTACTACTCTAAGGGGGCAGCTATTCCGTATCAGTATCGCCACTCCATTGCGTTTACATAATGCCCTGGCTTCATAGGTCGAGCTGTAAGTGTGATCTTTCAGTTTAAATTTAGCCTGTCGGGGAAGATGCGTTTCCTGAATAAAAGCTATGTCGGTTCTCATTCGTTTTATTTCTCTGAATAATAATCTCCTTTTAGTCGGGGAGTTAAGCCCTTTAACGTTCAGGGAAGAAATTTTAACTGCCATGAGTCCAAACTACTCGGTCTGCTGCAGTGCACGCCCACCTCTGTTCCCTCCGCGTTCCCACCATCTGACTCCGCCGCCACGCCCCCAGGATAGAACAGGGAAAAAGCAAGAAAATGAGATTTAGGAAGGGGGGGGAGAGAAAGAAAGAATAAGAGAGAGATAAAAAGAAGAAAATAGAATCACCTAAGAAAAGGTGGTGCACATCTCGCGCTCCACCAAGGTTGCCTGGTCTTACTCTCCGCCAGGCGTCTGTGGGGTCAAGACCCCGCATCCCAACCGCGTCCAGCGCTGGAGAGAAATGCGGGTTCACGAGCCCATCCCCCTCAGCACAATGGTGTTTACATAAATTGTATCTAGACATCGTAAAATACAGCATGGCATGAGAATTACCCTTTGGTACGCGCTGCTAGGGCACCGTATAGAGTGTCCGCACGCCCTAAGGCCTCGCCACATCGAAAAAACATAGTGTGTAAGCATTTAGTAACTTTACAACATAACATTTCAAAAAAGTAACCTTAAACAGTAGTATGGCTGTAAGACCTGGGATCTCCTATCCCCAAACAGGACCAGCCTCCTGCCTCCTCCGACCCATGACCCCCTGTATTTCCAAACCGCCCCCAACCTATTCCTTGCTTTGCGATCGTGGTATGCAATAATGTTAGTATGCAGTCCTCCTCCCTCTTGTGTTGGCGTCTATTTAGTTTACTTAGTTTTCATGTGCCCCCTCAGTTGTTGCAGTTTTAGATTTAATACGTTATCTCTTATGTGTACATCTTACGTCTTTCTAGTGTTTGCTTGTTTACTCTTTTGTTTATAGATTGGTTTTATTGTTTATTTTATATAGTTTTTCTCTTGTTTTTTCTTCTTTTTTTTTTTTTTTTTCTTTTTTGTTTTTTGATTTTTTGTTCATTAATTTTTTTTTTTTTTTTATTTTTTTTTTTTGTTGTTTTTTTTGACGTGAGACAAAACTTTATTTGTTGCTAGGGCTAAACACGCAAAGGAAGAGGGTTTACATTTTGCTGTGCCCCGTCTCTTATTTTACGTTGCGTGAGGCAAAACTTTATGTGTAATTAATTCAAAGAACAATAGAAAAATGTTTATCTGTTTTTGTTCCCCCCTTTACAGGTGGTTGTACCTGAGTTCCCTATGTTGTGATGTGCGCTTTGTAAAATATATGTTTGTAGTATTGTGAAAAACTCCTGCATGTGCTTATGGATGTCATCAGGAGGTGACTATGGTTGCATTCCATTGCCCGTCCCTTTATCTTATTTTTACCGGCAGTATGATTGCTCCACATGCTCCCCTATCGCAAAACAGCATGTACCCCGGATTGTAATCCGAGATCGGAGAAAGAGTAATCTGCACAGGGTTGAGCAGAAGTGTGTCAGTCCCCCTAAGGCAGTAGGAGATACCCGTGCCCCGGCCCCCGTGCATAAGACAAACCAGAGGGATAGAACACCATAAAATGCTAAACAAGGTGAGTCAGGCCCGAGGGCCGCATGGGTGGTCATAGCCTCCACCAGCCCCTAGTGTTCGTAGCAGTCCTGCAACTTTCAAGCCCCCCCTCGGCCTGTATGTAATGGGCCGTGGCTCCTTGCTGCGATGTCCCAAGCCTCCTCTCACACATCTTAGCAGAGCAGCCGGACGAGTATGGGAAAACAGACCCCAGTCCCAGCACCATTTGCCTGGAAGGTTGTGGCATCATTCCCATAGCCCCCTCCCCAAAATCACCAGGAGCCCCCCCTCTCCCCACTCTAGGCCCCAGAGACCAGGGGTCAGGGATGCTCGGCCCCCACAGGCCCTAAAAAACCCCCCACCCAAACACAGTCCCGGTCCCCCCCGCTGAGCCTCTACCTCGCAGAAAGAAAGTTAACTCTGGGCCAACATACTATACCGGCCTCCGAAGTCAGCGCCGACCTGCTCCCACCTCCTGCCATTCAATCGGAAGAAAGTCCAGATCCCGGTGCGCAGGCCTCATGTCAGGTAGGTCTCCTCGAGCAGCTACTCCCAGGGCATTCAGGAAAGCTCCCGGGTCCCCGGTAGGGGTCAGAGTAAGGGTCTTCCCCCCTCTAAAGGCCATAAGACGAAATGGGAACCCCCATGCATACAGTATGTTTGCTCCCCGCAGGGCTTCCGTAACGGGCCTCCACTCCCGTCTCCTCTGCAGTGTACTGGGGGCTAAGTCTTGGTACACCTGGATTTCTTTTCCGTCGTGCATAATCTTGGCCTCTCTGCTTTTGCGCAGTAATGCTTCCTTCGTCTGGAAGAAGAGGAACCGGACGATGACATCCCGAGGGGAGTTGGCGTCAACCCTTCTCGTTCGGAGGGCTCGATGGGCCCTCTCCATGTGCCACCTGTCTTCAGGGAGATCTGGCAAGAGAGGTCTAAATAGCGCCATGAGAATCGCTGGTAGCATGCCCTCCTTTTCGCCCTCCGGCAGGCCACGTATACGGAGATTATTTCTCCTAGACCTGTTGGACATATCTTCGATAGCCAGCTCCGTTTCAGTCACTCGGGCCGCCAGGCCATTGAGATGGGCTACCGCCGCATTATGGGCCTTGGTTGTGGCCTCCATCCGTTCCTCGAGTCGGGCGGTGCGTGTGCCCAGGGCCGCAATCTCGCCACGGAGCACCTCTGTGGCGTTCACAATTTCGCCAGCCAGGTAAGACTGGACTCCATCGAGGCGCTCCAGGATTTGTGATGTTTCGCTCCTTTTCCTGCTATCTCCCAGCGCCTCGTGTGGTGAGGATGGTCGGGGCGAAGGGCTCCGTCCGGCGCCATCTTGGGGATCCTGAGGCCCGGTCTTATGAGCCGTCATCAGGTCCAGAACCGTCGTTCCTCCCTTGGTCCCCCTCCTGGGTTGTTTTTTGGAGTTCTCTTTGTCCATGCTTGGCAAAAGGTGTCGATTTGGGTCTAGAATAGTGCTAAAGTAAGCTGTAAATTGTGCGTTGGGGCAGGAGCTCTACACAGCCACGTCCAGCTCGATCCCTGGTCAGGCCACGCCCCCAAGGCTACTTATATTTTAATGCAAATGTGCATCATGTTGTGCTCTCTCATATTGCCCTTTGCAGATTTAAGTCTTCATGCCTCCTACAATAATACATTGCAGGCTTCTGGATTCCACTTCTATCGGTCCAATCACAATACATGCTTTGATAGCATACATTTCACTACATAACCAAACTTCTCATTTGCATACCCTTGCCAAGAGTCCAATTAAGGTTAGCTGAGGATTGGGGACGTTAGGTGTTTCTGTGGCTTGGGAGGATTATACTTTGAGAATTATGGGAGTTACAATACACAGAATATCGATGGTAAGTACGCTCTAAATACCTTTAAAACAATGGTACGGAATACACTATTGTAGAACAGTGTAAAAAAAAATAACTATAATGGCACTGTTGTCTCTTTAATACACAACAGTTATTTAAAATATTTTACCAGGAAGGATACATCAAGATGTCTCTTCTTTTATGTATGTTGTGAAGGCATTAGAGCTTCAAATTTAAACAAATAAAATAAAAAACTGTAAGTAAAAGTTTAAAGCTACCTCCCCAGAAACATTACAATATGGGACTGTGACAATCCATTAAGAGAAATCTAGTCACAGATTTGTGTTCACTGGATACAGGCTCAGTAACCTTAAACAGAGATAAAATCTGGAGCTCATTGTCTGCGTTTTCCTGCGATAATGAAGCTATTACCAGAGTGATTGAGCCTGGCGAACCATGAAATTGCCACTACTGAGGAGCAATTTGTAAGCAGCACTTTGAGTGCAAAATGGGGGGTGACAAGTGGGAGTGGACCTTCAGGTATTCATGCACAGACTCCTCTGTGGAATGCATAGGTTATTCCAACACCCTCATCTCTGCACGGCTGAATATCCACCAGACTTCGCTGATTGACAATCGTAAATACAGTTTGCACTAGACATATTTTCATTGTTCACGGTCTCTAATTAAACAATAATGGATGTACGGAGTAAAATTCAGACTTATTTGTGTATCTCCTGGACCATGGAAGTGGTTCAAGTACTTTTAAGAGGCCAGATACCTCAGAGCTTTAAAACGTAAATTAAATTTTTAATTTTAGGCCAAAGTAGCCAAACTGGATGCATGATTGACTTCGAGAATTTTTCAAGTCCAGCTGCATTGGCGTCAAGGGGCCACTAAAGGCACCCAGACCAAGTCATAGAAGTGGTCTGGAAGCAGCGACCCTTTAGTTTCCCCCCTGCAATGTTTCCATTACAGGGTAAACACACCTTTAGTGGCAGTCTTTCTGCTCGCCACTAGAGGCCCTTCCCTACATCACTGTACCCCAATATCGGTGGTCCTACACTAATTGTAACGTGGGAGTAAAACAAGCTAACTGCAATATTTACTGCTTAAACTGCTTCCTGACACTCTCCTCAAATTTGTGCTTTCCTGTTATTATTATTATTTATATAGCGCCAGCAAATTCTGTAGCGCTGTACATTGGGATCATCTCCAGAGGGACACCTACAGTGGAGGATCCATCAATATTGGGGTACTGTGACATAGGGCTTAACACAATATGTCCTTAAAGTGTAATAATTGAATCCCCATATTTGTTTGCTGAAATAAGTGATTTTAAGTAGCCTTGTAAAATTGATCACTTTGTGTGTGTGTGTGTGTCATTCCTTAATCTGTATTTTGTATATATTTTGGTCTTTGCAACAGCTCTTAGAAATGCACGTTCCAGGTGTGCCCCCAATTCCCCTTTTCTTTGTAGAGGCACTTCACTGTGAGAACCGTGTCAGACTCTGTATTCAATCAAATGCTGCCCGTAGCCGAACATTTCAAACACTTTCTTACCCTCACAGGCAGTGGGAGGACAATTCCTGAATAGGTAGCGGAACAATATAGCCTTAGGAATACATGTTGATATTCCTAATGATATGGAGTTTCTTTAAATGTTTAATTCACTCATTTTAGTAAATAATCCTGTGAGGTGTGTTATTGTGAGACAACATACGTGTTATATCTTCTACAAACATCCAAATTAACAATCAGTGCCATTATAGTTCAATAGTTAGAAGGAAAAGGACTTTATGGCTATATTGATAATATGTATCTAAAAACTGACTGCAGCTTTTAAGCGGCGTCATTTTTGTAGACAAATAGCAGTTCAGCCAAGCCTTGTAATATATACACACACTTTGGAAGCCTCACCATTCTTTTTTTTTTCCAATTTGACAATTTTTTTTTTTTTTTTTGCAGAACATAGGGGGTACAGAAAAGAAAGGGTAAGGTTAGGAGGGGAAAGTAATACTAGTTTCACCAGTTGTTCATTATCAATTTACATTACCTAGTTATACATTTTTGTTGTTTCCAATTTGACAATTTTTATCTTTCTTTCTTAGCATAATGCGTATTTATTTCCGGGGTACAGAAGAAAAGAAGGGGAGGGGCATAACTTTTTAAGTTTTTACATTCTTGGCATAATTCCATGAACACGTAAACAAGTCATACATTGCAGTAGTCAGTGCTTTATGCATCAACAATATCCACAACCTGGGAGGCCGGGGAGATGATTGTCGGTCACAGAATGTTCTCTACCCTCTAGGGCGTCCCTTGGGAGGGTGCCCGCGCCTACCCGGAGGTGCCACTTACTAATGTGTTTCATGCCTCCGTGGTGAATGATATGGGGGGGAGCTTATGGGGATGTGTAGGGGAGGGGTCGGGGGTAACTTATATACAAGTGGGTATAAATCAAAACTGCACTACGTTATCAGCCCGATTTGACGGGTGCTACAGGTACCTGCTACATTTCCAGTCCCCGTGTGACACGATGACTGTGGGTGAAAGGAGAAGGAACAATTGTGACTTCAGCCCATAGGTCCTTATTCCCGCTTAGCATGATTCGACAATTGGTGTAGTTGCGTCTTTTTACAACACTTTACAACACTTTATAACACTTTATATCACTTTATATCACCCATCCCTCGGTGTTCCCATCCACTCTGTTGTTCACTCTTCCCCATCTATTGTACATCCCGTTTGTGTCCAGTAGCTATCCCATATGCAGCGTGCTTCCGCTGTTGCCCCCGTTATTCCTATTTGGCGATATGCCATTGATTCATAATCCCAGTTTGTCTGGATTTGCCTAAGTAGTGCAGATTTCTTTGGGGTCGTTTGTGTTTTCCATGTTCTAGCTATGAGGAGGCATGCGGCCACTATCGTATGAAATAAGAGTTTTGTATGTACCCTGGTAAGACCTTCTGGCCAAATGTACAGGAGGCAGATTTCTGGTGTGAGTCTCATAGGTGCAGGCAATAGGTTCGTAATGATTTCGCTTACCATGGCCCAATATGGTTGGATACGTGGGCAGGACCACCATATGTGAAGTAGGGAGCCCCTGTCTGCCTCGCATCTCCAACAACTGGAGGATGTGCCCGGGTATACATGTGCCAGTCTCGTTGGTACTAAGTACCAGCGGTACTGTAGTTTCCGTACCTGTTCGAAGTGTGTGATACAGGAGGTGTTACCCTTGTGGGCCGTGAAAGCTTGAGCCCATTGGTCCTCGGTGAAGGTGCATCCCAAATCTGCGTGCCATGCGTGTTTAAAATTGTCTACCGTGAGTTTTTTACTCTCCAACAGTGTAGCGTATACTAAGCTAAAAATCTTTTTGTGTGGTGCCCCCTTGAAGCACCAGGCGTCAAATCTGGTCATTGTTGGCGTCTGGAGGCTGGCTGATGTCTTTTGCAAAAGAGATTTAAGCTGTAAATACGGGAAGATTGCCCTAGTAGGTAAATTGAACTGCTCCTGTAGGTCTGGGAATTGTTTTAAGGACGTTCCGTTATATAGGTGGTATACGTGTGTACATCCCGCTTTCTCCCATATGTTGTGATCAAATGTCTGGTTCCTCAAATGGATGCTATACATCGTTGTGGCTAGCGAAGTGGCCAGAGGGCCGCTTAGTTGGACTTGGTGTGTATCCCATGTATTTAATAACAACTTGGTCTGTTCTAAGATGTACGGTGTATCCGGCCGTAGCCGTTTCGGGACCCAGAATAGGTGGTGTAGCCCCACTTTGCCCGCCCAATAGGATTCTATAGCCACCCATTGGGGTACGGAATCTGTCCTGTGTGTGGTTGCTACTGTGGAGAGGAGTGCGGCCTTGTAGTATAAATGTATGTCAGGGAGGTTCATTCCTCCTTGTTGTATTGGTTTCTTGAGTACTTGGAGTGCTACCCTGGGTTTTTTGTTTGCCCAGACAAAACGAGTAACTTGTTTCTGTAGGGCTAGTGTGTATTGTTTGGGGATGGGAATCTGTAGTGTACGGAACAGATATTGCAGTTTGGGGAGTAGTGACATTTTGAATGCCGCTATTCGCCCGTGCCAGGAGTGGAAGTCACTTTCCCACTGGTGAAGTATTTGTGTGAGTTCACTGGACAGCCTTACGTAATTATACTTAAACATTAATTGTGTTGACCTAGCTACCTTAATACCTAGAAAGGTTAGGTAATCATCCCTCCAGTCAAAGTTAAAGGAGTTCTTCAGGTTACGCAAGAGTTGGCCCGGTAGGTCAATGCCCAACGCCTGCGTTTTCGTTAGGTTAAGTTTATAGTAGGATACTTTATTATAGTCCTGTATACACTGTAACAAGTTAGGTAAAGAAATTTGTGGTTGCGTCAATGTGAGGAGTATGTCGTCCGCAAAGAGGTTTAGGGTATATTCCCTGTCGCCCACTTGTACTCCATTAATGGATGGGTGTGCCCTTATGACCGCTGCCAAGGGCTCCAGCGCCATCACATACAGCAGTGGCGAAAGGGGGCACCCCTGCCTTGTCCCATTAGTGATCCTGATTTTATCAGATACAAACCCGGAGTTTAGGACTCGGGCCGCTGGTGCTGAATATAAGGCCCTGACCGCCGAGATGAAGCCCCCCGGGAGCCCGAACCTTCTCAGGGTCGCCTCCAGGAATCCCCATCCCAGCCGGTCAAAGGCCTTCTCCGCATCCAAGGACAGCAACACACCCCCCCCGGACCCAGCCGCTTTAAGGCTGTGCATGAGGCTAAGGACTTTCCTTGTGTTGTCTGCTCCCTGTCGGCCCCTCACAAACCCCACTTGGTCGTCATGTATAATATGGGGGAGCATGGGTCCCAGTCTTAGTGCAAATAGTTTAGCTAGGAGTTTGACGTCCGTATTGAGGAGCGAAATTGGTCTGAAGTTCTGTGGGCATGTCGGTTGTTTACCTGGTTTGGGGAGAGTGATGATATGGGCAACCTGCATCTCTCCCGGTAGTGTCCCCGTGTGTATCGCTTCATTGAATACTGCCGCTAAATGTGGTGCTAGAACTTCCCCAAATTTGTGATAGTAGGAATTCGCGAAGCCGTCTGGGCCCGGGGCTTTAGCTTTCGGTAGGGTTTTAATTGTGTCTCTAACCTCCTCTGCGGTGATTGGACTCGCCAATGCTTCCTGTTGTACAACCGTCAGGGTAGGGAGCTCTACGCTATCTAAGTAGTCAGCAATCTCTGTCTCCAGTGGTTTGTGTGTTGTCGGATCGTGTTTGAGATTATAAAGGCCTGAGTAATATTTTGCAAACTCATTGCTGATGTCTAAGGGGGTTATAGCCTTCCCTCCTGCACTGGTGTTTAAGTACGCTATTTTTTGTGCCTGTTGTTGTTTTTTTAACCTCGACGCCAGTAGTTTCCCTGCTCTATTCCCCTGAGAGTATTGTGTTGCCTTCATCCTTTTCAAATTATATCCCACTTTGTCAAGCGCATTTTGGCGCAAGTCGTGCCGTATTTGGGAAATTTGATTTTTCCTCTGTGTTGTCGGGTTAATCTGATTTTGGGCCGTCAGGGAGTAGAGCTCTTTTTGCCACCCTAGCACTTTAGCATGTGTTTTGCGTTTTATATGTGATGCTTGTTTTATGAGTATTCCCCTTGCAACCGCTTTATGAGCTTGCCATAATGTGTGGTGTGACAGCGAGGGGCTCGCGTTTTCCCTAAAATAGGTTTTAAGAGAGTCGTTCAGTGAGGTTGAGAAGGTGGTATCGGTAAGGAGGGTCTCGTTTAGGCGCCAGGGGCTTTTATGCTTAAAATCGTATTTGTCTTTCAGAGTTAATTCCACGGGGGCATGATCTGACCATACTATTTGTCCCACCTTGCTGTCTATTATCTGCTCCAAGTCCGCCCCCCCCACCAGAAACCCATCTATTCTGGAGTAGGTATTGTGGACTGACGAATGATAGGTGTATTCTCTGTCTTCGGCGTGTGTTACTCGCCAGGCATCATAATAGTGGTGCAAGGTCAGTAATTTCATCAGGGCTGCACATTGCCTTTTTAGTGGCCTATATCTAGGGCTATGCTGGGAGAGTGTAGTGTCTAGAGTTGGGTTCAGGACATGGTTTAGGTCCCCACAGATAATCGTCATTCCTTGCTGTATATTCGCTACCCTTCCTATTATTTTATGGAGAAAATTCCTCTGGTTGGTGTTGGGGGCATAAATATTGGCTATCGTGTACAAAACATGGTTTATACGGCCTACTATAATGGCATATCTGCCTTCTTTGTCTATGTCTTCCAAAATCAAATCAAAGGCTACTTTTCTGCTTATGTAGGTGGATACCCCTCTAGATTTGGTAGCTGCCGTGGAGTGGAACTGGTGAGGATATAAAGAGGTCAGAGGGCGTGGGTGCGTCGTTCCCCTAAAGTGCGTCTCTTGTAAACACACTATGTCTGCATCCTGTACCCTAACGTCCCTCTCCAGGAGATGCCTTTGCACTGGGAGGTTGAGTCCCCTCACGTTATGACTATACAACTTTAGGGTGTCATATAAGGGAAGTATCTGTATATTGCAAGTGAAAGTAGTTCGAAACGAGGGCTCTGCCTTCCCCAGCCATGTCGAGCCAGGCAGATCCCCTCCTGCATTCTCCTTTGGGCACCTGTCTTGTAGCCCATTCCGGAGTCCAGCTCCAGGTTTGGGAGTGCAGCGTATCTGTTATCATAAAGGACAATTAAAATGGTTGGGCCACCCACTAGGCCCGGGCGGGGGTTGGTGCGGGATAG
Organism: Pelobates fuscus; assembly: GCF_036172605.1. NCBI lineage: Eukaryota > Metazoa > Chordata > Amphibia > Anura > Pelobatidae > Pelobates > Pelobates fuscus. The sequence continues at coordinate 10,439,182 of NC_086328.1, forward strand.
GTAAGGTGACATAACAGTGAAAAAACAAATGACATAACAATTAACAACACAACTTTGCCATACAATTACTAGAGAGAACAATATTGCCAATTTGTTGGCTAGGTACCCATAGGGGGAACCTTGGGGGTCGGAGCTAAAAGCTTCGATCCTGGTTGATGGTGCTACCGCGAGGCTGGCCCTCGCTGACTCAATAACAATTTTATAGACCCTGTACATACTTATCTATTCAATACCTTTATCCGCTAGTTTACTAGTCTCCGTAACATGGGGAATGTCTCGTGAGGCCACGCGGGCGGTGTGCCTGGGGGCCGACCTACCCCGCTCCTGGTAGAGCTGGCACTTCTACTACTGCTATTGGGGTCGAGTGATTCCCCTCTCCTGCCACCATCACCCCATGTTACCAAATTTGTTTGTCACTCGGTTTGTTAGGCTAAACCAAAGCCTCTGTTAATAGTAGTTAACACTAAACACAATCAATACTTATAACTATGTACTAAGCGGTGTCATCTGATACTTGCGGACTCGGGAAAGTTCTTGGCATTGTGGTGGCATTTATTTCCTCGCCTTCTTCCATGTTGAAGGCAAGCGGTTGTCCTGAGTCTGTTTTGCTTGAGAGGCAGGCATGTCAATACCCCAGTCTTTTAAGAGTTGTAGGCCGTTGTCCGGGCTTGTGAGAGCTGTGAGAGTCCCGTTGCGGTGAACTAGCAGCTTGGTCGGGTATCCCCACCTGTATGCGATGTTATTCGATCTGAGAGCTTCCGTGATCATGCTGAAGGATTTTCTCGCTTTGAGTGTCATGGCGGAGATGTCTGCGAAAATCTTGATTTTCTGGTATTCTGTAGGCAAGTCCATGCGTGTTCGGCTAGCCTTGAGGACTGCTTCCTTGGCGTGAAAATAATGCATTTTGAGCACTACATCCCTTGGGATGTCTGCAGGCAAGTATTGTGGTTTTGCGACTCTGTGTATACGGTCCAGCAGCAGGACGTCTTGCGGGATGTCCGGTACTAAGAGGCGGAACAGCCCAGTTGCAAAGGCCTGTAGATCTTGCGGGCCTACTTGTTCCGGAATATTCCTCAGCCTCAAATTGCTCCTTCTTGCGCGGTCTTCTATATCGGCGAGTTTCGCCTCGTATTGGTTTAGGCGGTCCCATGTCTCCTCCATCCTGTCAGTTAGGCGATTATGTGCCTCAGTTTGTGCTTCCACGATGTTTTCCAGTTCCGAGGTACGGGACCCCAGTTTTTGGATGTCTGTGCGGATGTCCGTGAATGATCTCTGCAGTGTACCTTGCAGCTTAGCTTCCATGTTGTCGAACATAGCCTGCAGGCTTTCTGCTGTCAGCACGAGGCCTGCAGTCTCCGCATGTGTTCCTTGCTCGTCGTCTGACTCAGCGCCATCTTGCGAGTCTTCCGGTATCAGGGCCCCTTTTGGTTGCCCCTGTTTGTTGCCGAAAAAGTTCAGTTTGTCTTGCTTTTCTGATCCCCTTTTGCTTCTGTGATGAGACATGGTATAAGATTTCCCGGATTTTTGTAATTTTCCGTCAATTTGGGTCTTTCAAAGGTATATGAGGGCCTAAAAGCCGCGGAGCTAACAAACCATGCGACTGCTCGCGTTCAGGTCCAGGCCACGCCCCCCCCGGAAGCCTCACCATTCTTAACACAAAAATGCATTATTTATATCTTCAGCATATGAAAAATACACAGTTGTATCGCGAACTGTATCAAGAACTGTTATTCTGTCAATTATGTTCCGGTTTAATAAGGACGTTGGTAAAGGCTATCCTAAAAGAGTGGCACAGATTTCAGTGGAGTTACAGAACATTTCAATAGTTAAGAGGTTAAAAGTTCTACTTTGCATTTTTATCTTTTTCTTGCATATCCCACTGTGGTGTCCCCTAACGATCTGTCTAAAAATGCATTTCCTTTTCAACTGCCCAGCGGACAACTTCATAGAGAGACTTGCACAGTGGGAAACTCATATTGCCGATCTTCCGGGCGCCTTCTGGGATGCCTTGTGGTTCGCCTCACACTTGGGAAAATTCATGGGCATCAAAATAATGGCTGTCATATTACTGTATACCTCTACATTAATCCTGACCAGCTGGGCCTAAAAATCTTCAGTACGGGAAATGATCCCAACTCTAGGTCCAGTCTGCGGCATGTAAATTAAAACAGGATTGCTTTAAAGTCATGAAAGCAGTGATTGATATGATATGATTTACAGACCTTGGTTACTCTAGGCAAACATCGTACAGACCATCTAGGCCCAGCACACAGAGTGATACTCTCTGCACAGTTCTACTTACAATGGGGACCCTGTGTATCCTGCCTGATATAGCACATCTTAAAAAAAGGCATTTTATTCTGCTGAAACCACATTAAAATATGGTATACCTTATTAATGAGGGTTTTAAACTTCACGACATGTTTATATTCTCTCTTTCCTCACAGGGAGCTTGAAAATTAAAGGGAATAAAAAAGATTTTTAAAAATAATGTTTATAAGGTAAAGAAGGCACTGCCCTTGTTTCTGTTTGTGCAGAACACAATGTCTGCAGGAACTGTTAAAGTTCTATAAGCATGCAGGTAGAAAGTAGAGTACCAGATAAGTACATTTACAAAGCAAGATGCTTTTTTTAAGAAAGACTGTCATGTACCTAAGGATGCTACAATAAATGCCACATTAGTTGGGAAAGGACGCTGCAAAAAGCGAAGCTCGCAGCAGTAAAGCCAAACAGGGCCACTTCCTCCCAGTGGGGCATAAAAACAGTGTTTGGAAATATATATATATATACATGGATGCAAAGCTTAGTTTGCAGATGAGATCCTATAAGCACAAGAGAGTATAAATGTGAAATTGAATAATGTAAATAAGGTTCACTCTAATTTTCAGCTTCCGGCCATTGAAGCGCCTAATCATGTGCGGACAATAAAATCGTACATCCATGAGGTGGCGTATGCAGTTAACTGTGAATTAAGGAGAGCGTTCTCAACAGTTATTTTGGTCTAAGATTCCTTTGTCATTCGCTGTTAGTGAATAAACACCTCAGGGTTATCAATTAAACTGGGGATTTGTAGGATTGCAGCTCTGAATTTTTTTTACCAAAATAGCTAAACTGAAAACTTTAGTAGAGTATTTCTTCCCAAATCCTCTCTTTTAGCATAAAATTTGTAATTGCTGGTGAAATCTGCATTATTACAAATTAGTACGTTAACACAGATACGGAGATAATATTGGAGGCCATTGCAGAGAAAATGTTTTATGTCAGGGTTATACATTAAAGGAACATTATAGGGTCAGGAATAAAAACGTGTATTCCGGACTCTATGGTGTTAAAAACACAATTTAGGTGGCCACCCCTCTTAAATATGTTAAAAACCCACTGAAAAGACAGCGACAGGCTATAGACACCAGAACAACTACATTAAAAAAAGAGTGTCCATTTAAACGCTGAATTGCAACAAACAAAAGAAAATAGCAAAATGTAAAGGGACATTATAGCAATAAACAGCACGCCTTACTGGTTATAGTGGCCAGAATGTATCTTAAGAAAAATTCTTTAAAAAAATATTCAGTAAAAACATATTGTTATGAACTCAATGCGCATTTAACATGCTAGACCAAAGTAGTCGAATCTGAAACATTCTCCAATTCAGCAATGCTTTCAGTTTAGCTATTTTTTTTTTTAATGCCAGTATTTGAAATTCACTCTGTATTCTCAAAAATTCATAACTGAATAACCGCCACTGGGTAGAGCAAATTGTATTGGTTAAGTATTTCAAAGATTTCATAGGGGCCCAGCAGCATACACTTCCCCTACACAGGGCAGTAAGAGATAAGTTAACCCCTTAAAGACACATGACATGTGTGACATGTCATGATTCCCTTTTATTCCAGAAGTTAAGGTTAAGGTTACCTTATCTGTGCTCCATCTATATGGCAACGTTAAATCCAGGAGTGATCATATTATACCGCCGGTCCTGTAAAACCACAATTGGACAATGCGTAGATATGTAACCTTGTGAGGAAGAGATGGCACTGATACTGACGGGAATCTGCAAAGGGGATATAAGTCTTTTGTATCTGTATTTATTTAAATCACGGGGCTGTAAACACAGATACAGCATTGCATGTTTCGATGTCCTGGAAACATTTGTATAGCAGCCAGGTGTGTAGCGTACCCCATATAGAGGTCTGGTGGTTTCATGGGAATTGATACATTTCTCCCCCTGTCAATATATACTGGATTTCATGGGTTATACTGGGAGCACAGACAGGGCTTCATGGAATATCCTGACAGGATTTCTAGAGTCTCTCTTTGTAAAAGTGTCCTGTGGGCACATGATGGCAGTTTTGAGGTAAAACAAGAAAACATGCAGAGCGTAGTTGGAGTGTATGGATGTGTATACTTCATACACTCCAAACAAGAGGTAAAGCGCTAGGCTCTGATTGGCTGCAGGCGGTTACTGGGGTAAAGCGCTAGGCTGTGATTGGCTGCAAGCGGTGACTGGGGTAAAGTGCTAGGCTGTGATTGGCTGCAAACGCTGACTGGGGTAAAGCACTAGGCTGTGATTGGCTGCAAGCGATGACTGGGGTAAAGCGCTAGGCTGTGATTGGCTGCCACACCACGCCTCACAAAATGGTGGACACCATGTACCTCAGAGAGATGCTCAGTTCTGCTCGAAGCAGCTCCATGCTACAGGGCTAGAGCCACTCTGTGTAAGTGGTCATCATGGTATAGGGGCCTAATATTTATCCACTGATATCTGTAGCTCACAGAACTGGAATTTAATAATACGGGAAATATATTGGCACACCCCAAAATGTCACATAGATAAAAAGGGATACAAAATCAGGATTCAGAAAAGGAGGGAAGCGCCCCAGTACGCTGAGTAACAAGTACAAGTGTAACAAAGATATTTAGCAAACATTTAGAAACATAAGAAAAGACTCACCAATATATTAGCAAATATAGGGTGAATCACTCCTCACCCACCCTAGGTGTGTTACTTCTGGTGTTGGCTGCCAGATTGTGATCCTGTGACCTTTGACCCGTGGTCACGTGATGCATTTTGACGGTTGCTAGGAAACCAGACTTACTGAGGTGTGGGGAAAAAAGTAAGAAAGTTTACCGTCTCCAAACTAATATCAGTCCCAGCAAAGTCCTAACAAAACGAGCAATTAAAGGAACAGGCATATAAACAGACAGCTGCATTTCAATTCTACTTCCATGAGAGAAAATTTCAGTAACTTAATATATATATAAATATATATATATAAACAGAAAACATGTACGGCAGCTTCAATAAAACGTTTTTTACTAAGTGACACCCCATAATTAATATAAAACGTGGGGAGGGGCCTGGCCGCCAAGATGGACGGACGTGTTCTTACTCAGCTCCTGCCAAGCCGAGTTACATTAAGGCTGTTCTTGCCTGTGAACATCATGGAAGAAGCCTTGCGTTAGCAGCGAATGCTGATAACAGAGTTTGTCGTTATAAAACAGCGATCCGTATTACCATGTCTGACACCCCAGTCACAGCGAATGCTGATAACAGAGTTTGTCATTATAAAACAGCGATCCATAGTACCATGTCTGACACTCCAGTCACAGCGAATGCTGAGAATAGAGTTTCTCGACATAAAACAGCGATCCGTAGTACCATGTCTGACACCCCAGTCACACAGCGAATGCTGAGAATAGAGTTTCTCGACATAAAACAGCGATCCGTAGTACCATGTCTGACACTCCAGTCACACAGCGAATGCTGAGAATAGAGTTTTTCGACATAAAACGGCGATCCGTAGTACCATGTCTGACACCCCAGTCACACAGCGAATGCTGAGTATAGTGTTTCTCAACATAAAACGGCGATCCGTAGTACCATGTCTGACACCCCAGTCACACAGCGAATGCTGAGAATAGAGTTTCTCGACATAAAACAGCGATCCGTAGTACCATGTCTGACACCCCATTCACACAGCGAATGCTGAGTATAGCGTTTCTCAACATAAAACGGCGATCCGTAGTACCATGTCTGACACCCCAGTCACGGGATACTTCCGGAAGATGAGGCATAATGTCTCGCAGATAAATACCAAATACTGGAGCATGTATCACCGCTCACCCGTGGTAGCAAAAGAGAAAAAGTTTTACTCCACAAAGAGGCACGTTGGACGCACCGTTTAGGCACCGTTTCACCTCATAGTCTCAACGAGAAGCTTGAGTGGCACTGGTTTCTATAGGTAATCCACCTTGTACCCACTGGTTGGTAAGTTTATAAGAGTAAAAATCCTTCTGTTTCTCATGCAAGCCCCCTCTCTCTGGGTCCTGTTTCTCGGATATAACGATGCCCTTTTATATATCTCTTATAAGGATACCTCTTTGTTTAAAGTTTAAAATCATGTCAGTGCTCCTGCTAAAAAATTCTAATTAGCCTGTGGTTGGTTAATTCTATGTTGCTGGTATGTTGTGTTTATATCTGTATATAGCAGTGTTTGTATGTAGATACAGTAGTTATGGTAGTTATTGTGATTGACTTATACATTTATAGCTATATGTTATATTATATTAATATAGCTATTATGCACTCTTACTTATTATTTTCACATGGCTCTTTTTGACTTATTTATGTTGAAGCTAATCTCTTATTTTTATTTGTATTTGCATTTTTATGCAAAAATCTCTCTTTTATAATATCTTTAATTTTCTTTTCATTTTATTTTTAATTGAAGGGGTGTCAAGTTATTGAAATTGTCTCTTGCTCCTTTAATTGCTTGCCTGATAATACTCCCACAGCTCAGTAGGCATCTGAGCTTGTTTATACTGGTTTCCTAGCAACCATCAAGATGCATCACGTGACCATGGGTCACAAGATGGCTGCCAACACCAGAAGTAAGCTCCTTTCAGGACAACACACCTGGGGTGCGTTAGGAGTGATTTACCCTGTATTTGCTTATTTATTGGTGAGTCTTTTCTTATGTGTCTAAGGACAAAATGCACATTTTCTAAATTTGTTTGTTCTTCAATAAATGTGGTAGCACTTGTTGCACACTCGAGCGCTTCTCTCCTTTTACCCACTGATGGAGCCACAGTGTGGAGGGATAGCAGCACCTCAGGGACTCTTATAATTATTGCATTGTTTAAAATGTTTGTTGGCACCTAGGTTTAAAGCGGCATAGTTACCAACTGTCTTGTTTTTGCTGGGACAGTCCTGACAAGTTGGAGACTGTCCCGGGTAATTCACTCTGCCGGGACAGTTCCGGCAAGTACGCTTTTCAGCCAGGGCCGTGGTGTCCATAAGGCGGCATAGGCAGCCGCCTTAGGATGCACCGGCTCTGAGGGCGCAAGATTTGAGTGACCAGCAGGAAGCTTCCACCAACCAGTCACTCAATGAAGCCTAGTGGAACAGAGCGTGGTACAGAAAACAGAAGCTAAGGGACAGGGGGACAGGAGAGAGCACTAAGGAACCGGGGGCAGGAAAGAGCACCAAGGAATAGGGGGGCTGGGAGAAGCACTAAGGGACAGGAGGGGAGGGAAGAGCTCTGCAATTCTGCAGTAGTGTTACCACGGTAAATTTACAAACTTTAAAAAGCCCTATTTCTATGTTAAAAAAATATGATATGTATGGGTGCACTTAAACAAGTAGAAATTGTGGTAGAATGAACGCATGGCAAAAGGGCCTTGGTCACAAACGCATTGCAGCTCAAAAAAGCCTTGGTTTGTAAGGGGTTAAATACACATTACTGGGAGTATTACTGCTGTGGAGCTCTATTATACACTCAGACACACCAACAATATGGAGCTCCTAGAAAAGAGGGACATTAGGATAGAAAAGAGGGACAGAAAGATTTGAACTAGGGACTGCACCTCCTTAATAGGGACACTTGAGAAGTATTTATTAATTTAATCAGACTAAGAATGCAGCTGTCATAGACATTTAACATACTAGTGCAAGTCACTTCAGAGACGGCCGCTCTCCCACACGGCACCGCTTCGGAAAGGGGCAACCACGGACCCGCTACCCCCCCCCTCCCCGGACCGGTGTGGGTTATCCCGGTCCCCGCTGGCCAGCCACAAGCCGCACCGAGAAACAAGGCAATCATACCTGGGCTTACTCGAGACATAGGTCTCCCTACCAAGATGGCGGCGGTACTCCCACCTTGTGGCGCTGCACCTACTAAACTAAAGGAAGACTACTCTGACGGCATCTAGCAATCTTTGAAAATACTGGATGCCTTGTTAGACCGCTTTTGGGCCTCTTTGGAGAACAGCCGCATGACCACCCCAGTCCCAGGCGGCAACCGGGAAGACAACCAGCCCGAAGGAGTGCAAGCCTACACAAGGCCCTGACCACATACGAACACTTCCTGGACCTGGCTCCCCGGGGCCGAGAGTCAAAACCCCGCGAAGACGCACACCCCGACCGAACAGACACCGCAGGAAGAGACACCACCACACCAGGACCCCTTACCTCTCTCCTCCTAGAAAGGACACAGGCACCTTCAGCCGAGTCTGTACCACGGGGCAATCAGCAGCAATGGGCGGAAGAATAGCTCCGCACTGCGTCCTCACCAGATGCACAATGAGTCCCCAGCGAGCAACTCAGAAAAACCCAGCACGGAGGCCGAAACGACACGGCACTGAGATTGCCACTGCAAGAGACTCTCCCCCAGCGCCGCCAGGCGGAGTGGGCTGACGGCCAACAATGGAAACTATAATAGCGGACATTGGTCCCTTGAGAGGCTCCCAAAATCTTGCCTGCATCCACTACCCTGTCATACACCCAGCGGTACACTTAAGTATTTTCAGCACTAACTCTGTACAGCATGACACCCTAACTCACTAACACAGGCTTTTGTTCATTCATGCATTCATATACCTTGCAATCACTGCCAATCCTGTACATTACATTGTGTATCATAACCAACACATAAGTAGAACGGAGCCCTACTCACTATATCCTGGCAGCCAGTGCTTCTTGATATACCAACCATCAGGGATAACCTGCTACCCACTTCACTCACCTTACACATGTTTAGCGTTTAGAATGTGTAGTGATATCGTCTAATGCTGTAGGCATGCCCTAGCATTGTTAATTATTACTGGTCTTCGTCTTTTTATTTTATTTACTACAGCACAGCATATACCGGTGTATGTGTATATATAGCTTAACCTGTATATTCATCACACAAAGCCCAGATATTGATATATTGCAAAACAGAGAACCACATTACAACTACTCTAGCAAAGTTAATTTAGCTATGTTAAACGTGGTTAACCCCACCCCATGCTAATGTTTTTACGGTTTAACCAAACTTGTTTTACTTTATAAAATTGTGCAATCTCTCCTGCCACTGCCGAACCTAAGTACACCTTCAACACGCTGATGTGGCGTAAAAAAAAATTATTATTCTTATAGTCTCCTAATTGGTCTTCAAAGAAGCCGCATTGCCCCGCTACAGTCTGTAATAAATGCTGCCGCCAGACTGATTTTCCTCTCCAGTCACTCCTCTCACCCCTCTGTCAGTCTCTACACTTCCTGTGTCTATAGGAGTCAATTCAACGTGCTAATCCATACCTACAAAGGTATTCTAACCCCTTCTATATCTCTTTACTGATCCATAGGTATGCCCCATCTCGGTCTCTCCACTCTGTCCATGACCTTCTCTTGTCCGCTGCTCACACCCGTACGGCCAACTCACGCTTGCAGGACTTCTCGCAGGCGGCTCCCTTCCTATGGAATAGCCTGCCTACCATCATCAGACTCTCCCCTAGTCTTCAATCCTTTAAAAAGTGCCTTAAAACCCATCTCTTAAGGAAAGCTTATGGCCTCCCAGAGTTACCTGTACCTCACATACCTGCCCCTTGCACTCTACTCTCTCTCCTCCTGCCTCACTCCCACCTTGCATGATTGCTATCTCCTGCCCTACTGTGTTTTATACCCCACCTACTATAGATTGTAAGCTCGTTTAAGCAGGGTCCTCTTCAACCTATCGTTTATGTAATTGTCTTATTAATTGTTAAATCTCCCCTCCAATAATATTGTAAAACGCTACGGAATTTGTTGGCGCTATGTAAATGCCAATAATAATGATAATAGTCCATTGTGTTCCATAGTAGGTATAGAAGACTGTCAACCCCCTTCTCGTACAATGACTTGTAATCGAACATGTTAACAGACTAATCACTGCAGCCTGATCCACCACAGACATGATGATCTCTGGTCCAATTAGTGTGTACAGACCACAGTATGCACTCCCTTCCAGTCCAATAGTGCTCAGTGAGTGAGAGTGCATTATGGGAAGCATGGGGCTCTGCTCTGACCCATGATGGAGCATTTACTTTGGTCTGCCCCTTTCTTGCCCCCAGAAATTCCTGCCGCTTACCCGCAATAGGGCTAAAAGAATATTTAAAACTGCCTGCCCTGCTGGCGTAACTCAACTTCCCAGGCATTGGGTGCTAAAAATGCCACATCCTTGAAGTGGTTCTGGTGAATATGATGTATTTTTTGTAAGGTTCACCAGATGAAACATATCTATATAGGGTTAATATATGCTTTGACTGGATTGAAACCTTCTCAACTTGTTTTAATTTATTTTTTATGAAATTGACATGCCAAGTCATTGTGTCACTGAAAGACTGGAGTCCCATTGCCTGTTGAAATATGGAATGATAATAGATATCTTCCTGCAATTGTCTGAGTATTAGAAGGGACATATCCTGTTGGATTTCACAAATAATTTATAACTTTTACTAAAATTAACTCCACACAACTGTGATGGTTTTTTTTTTTTTATATTTTCATTTTTCATTGTTGTTATAACAGATACATTTATAGAAAAAAGAGAGGGTTAATGCAATGTAATTGTGTTGGAAAGGTTGGAAAAAGTTGGAAAAGAAAAGGGGCCAATGCATATTAGTAATGACGTGTGTACACAACCCACGACACATCGCCTATTTGTTTACTTGCATACAGTATATGCCAGTAATACAAACAATCACATTGGACGGGGTCATATTCTAGGTCGGTTTCACCTGATGGGGGTGCAGTTGGGATTATTACCCACTGCTCAGTGCTCCTGCTGTTGTGTCTGGGTGCGTAACTTGTTGTCTCTCATGGTGTTGTAAGTCGGCACGTTGGTGGCTGCCATTGTCTGATTATGAGTACGTGGATGTTGGAGTCGTTGGCGGGCTTATGTTCTGTTGAGCCAGTGGTTCAGTTGTCAATTAATTAAAATTTTAAAAAAAGTGTTTCAGTGCTGGATCTCTCTGCCCCTCTCTGTGTCCTTTCATTTGCTTAAATGTTTGAAAACATAAGATAAAGGTAGCAGGGGTGCTGCTGATTGGGTGAGAGCGGTCAGGTTATGCTCTTAGCCAGTCAGTGGTAACCATTCAAAAAAGCTGCTTTAGGAAAAACAAGTCCACTCTCAAGTTTTTTTGTGAATGGGGACGCTGAGAGCTTCAGGTGTTTGCTCTCATTGAATCAGCAACGCTCCTGCCTGGGCCGTAATCTTCTGTTTTGAGATTTTTCAGCAGACAGGAGGCAGAGAGATACAACACTAGAGCCAAGACTTTGTGGTTAACGGTTAACAACTTCTAGGTTAGCCAGTGCTAGGGTCCTCCTGGCACTATAACTTAATTTTGATTAAGTTGTTATGGTGCCCGGAGTGTTCCTTTAAAGCGTTTCTGTCATTGTCTGCTTTTATAATTGGCAAAGACCCTTGACGCTGCCTGCTCCACTGGCAGTTCGATGACCGCCTTGTGCAGGAGAAGGTGAGTTGTATGTACCTGGATCTGTCCCTCGTGGCCTTTGCTAAGCTCTTCCCAATGGTCCTCCTCAGCTCCTGGCACTTCAGCTGCCAGGACTCCATGTCAGTTTTAAACTCTCACACATGCGCCAGAATACAACACGGAGGTTTCTGGAGAATCCCACAGGATTCTCCATAGACAGACATCAATAGTGATGCCTGGGAACTTCACAAAAGGTAGCTCTGCCTTTTTTGTCAAGCATAGAAACAATACCAAGGCAATGTAGTCCCTACTTTTGAATTAGTATATTGTTTGACTGGGTTGGAGTTTCAGTGACATTGAAACCCGAATTACAAGACCTGATTTTAAAAAAGTCACAACTTAGCTATTTCAGCCCAAATTGTGTAACTTGGCATTCAATTTGCCGCAGTTTGGCATTTCACAAATAAACCAAGTGGTTTCCAGTCACTGCTGACGTTTTGCTCCCTATAATCTATTGTAGAAACATTTTAAAGTGGCTCTGTCACTTAACCCCTTAAGGACCAAACTTCTGGAATAAAAGGGAATCACGACATGTCACACATGTCATGTGTCCTTAAGGGGTTAATGCCCTCCCCCTCCCCCTCCCTAGGTATTCATTCACGACACTGCCATCTTAGCTTTTTCCAAGATTTTGGCCACATTAAATCTCTGCCCTTCCTGGGGGGTATCTCCGGCAGCTTGCTTGGAGCTGTAAAAAAAAAAAAGTATTTTAAAACCCTCTTGTTAGCAATAATAATATTATGGTACTTTGTAATACACTGTATAGAAATAAAATCATTTAAAAACAAATAAACAAGGAAATAACACATTGTGTGCAGTTTTGAAATAAAATTGTGTGTATATTCGTCACTTTTTAGGTATCCCTGATCATCAATTTATACACTAAACCCGACTTATGTGCTGGGTTTATATAGTGATCTGTCCTCTCTGAGAATAAGCTGAAGAAGTGAATAAAACACAATGTTTTATACCAAAGGACAACGCCCATTACAAGTTTACAAAATATGCTACAACACATCACACGCTATTTATCCTGATAGTTTTCCTTTATTCAAAACAGGTTTCTGTAACCTTATTTTTTTTATTTGCGTTATACCAGAAGCCTCTAAATAGAGGTTCATCAATTGCTATGACCCCTACATGAAAAAAATGACATAGGGCTTATGTGGATTAAAATAGCCTACTTTCAATGGGTTTAAAGCTTTGGCATCATAAGGTCTGTATTTAACCTATTTTGCTCATATCCTGAATGGTGAGATAATAAGCCAAATTCTATTTGGAACATATGTCAGAATGACTGGAATTCTCAATTCTCCCAACTATCCACTCCACTTTAGGAGCCCTTTATCAAGCCAGAGGGGATAACTACTGTGCGCCTCTCTCCGCAACATAATCGTGGGACCACGGGAATAAATTATAGACTTGGGAGTAACGGTCTCTCTCACCCAGATGCTTACATTATGAAATCTGTTATTGCAAGAGCCTAATTTGGTAATTTAAACTGGTCAGAGTCACAGATTTAATAAAAGTATGCATGATCATATGTGGGGACTTTTCTGTCTCTGTTATACTAGGAGTGGGAAGTTAGTTTCAGTCGACCAAAATTTCCCCACGATGCTGACTCATTTAAAATGTGGTTTAGCTACTATATATTCATCATATTTTTACAAGTCACTGGCAAAATGTGGTATAGTAAATAGGCAGGGTACTATCTTTCATTTTTAGAATGAAAACAGTACAAATAAAAAAGTAAATACATGTAATTCTGTTGTACTCACTGCAATCATTTCTACATGTTTCTCCCTAGATGCTGATACTGGGGCGGATCCAGAACCTAATCTTGGGAGGGGAACTGGTGGGAACAATCCAGGCACAATAACCACTTCAGCTCAATGTAGTAGTTATGGTGCCAGGAGTAAGTAGTCAAACCGTTTAAGAATAGTTTAACACCTTACCTAGGGTCTGCCAGGATGGCGATGTAGTAAGGGAAAATGGGACTATAGTAGGGGATAGGAGTAGTGTTGTGTGTGTGTGTGTGTGTGGTACAGTGTCTGAGAGTGAGGGGTATGGTGTGTGTGTGTGTGAGAGTGAGAGAAACATAGAAACATAGAATGTGACGGCAGATAAGAACCATTCGGCCCATCTAGTCTGCCCAATTGTCTAAATACTTTCATTAGTCACTGGCCTTATCTTATAGTTAGGATAGCCTTATGTCTATCCCACGCATGCTTAAACTCCTTTACTGTGTTAACCTCTACCACTTCAGCTGGAAGGCTATTCCATGCATCCACTACCCTCTCAGTAAAGTAATACTTCCTGATATTATTTTTAAACCTTTGTCCCTCTAATTTAAGACTATGTCCTCGTGTTGTGGTAGTTTTTCTTCTTTTAAATATAGTCTCCTCCTTTACTGTGTTGATTCCATTTATGTATTTAAATGTTTCTATCATATCCCCCCGTCTCGTCTTTCTTCCAAGCTATACATGTTCAGATCCTTTAACCTTTCCTGGTAAGTTTTATCCTGCAATCCATGAACCAGTTTAGTAGCCCTTCTCTCTAAGGTATCAATATCCTTCTGAAGATATGGTCTCCAGTACTGTGTACAATTCTCCAAGTGAGGTCTCACCAGTGTTCTGTACAATGGCATGAGCACTTCCCTCTTTCTACTGCTAATGCCTCTCCCTATACAACCAAGCATTCTGCTAGCATTTCCTGCTGCTCTATTACATTGTCTGCCTACCTTTAAGTCATCAGAAATAATCACCCCTAAATCCCTTTCCTCAGATGTTGAGGTTAGGACTCTATCAAATATTCTTTACTCTGCCCTTGGGTTTTTACGTCCAAGATGCATTATCTTGCACTTATCCACATTAAGGTACGGGGTGTGTGTGTGGGTGAGGGGTACGGTGTGTGTGTGTGTGTGTGTGTGTGGGTGAGGGTTACGGTGTGTGTGTATGGGGGTGCAGTGTGTAAATGTATAGGGAGTTATTGTGTGTGTGTGTGTGTGTGTGTGGTGGGGGTGGGGGCAGTTAAAAACAAATTAATCTAAGTTTTTTGTTTTTTTATTATTAAAAAAACATATACTTTATATCCCCCCTCCTTCTTACCTTTGCCTGGGAGGGAGGATATTACTTCTAATCCCTGGTGGTCCTCTTGGAGAATCCCTGGCGGTCCCAGTGGGTAGTGAACTCTAGCCTGCAGCTCCTGAGGCTAGAGTTCACTCTCGCGAGGTAAAAATATTAAAAATACACATAATACATAGAGGAACCCCCACAAATATTATATACCCCCGGATAGCCTGGATCTGAGCGCCCAAGTTGTCCAAATAGCGCTCAGATCCCACAAACACAGCCGAATCGCCACACGTGGCGCCTGCCCAAATTAGTTCCTGAGAAATAGGGGTAGCGGTCGGTCACTTTCGGGAGTTCCATACGAACAAACTGTCGAACAGTTCCCCTGGCTCATAGGTAGCGATTGTTCACCTTGTTCGTGTGAACAATCCTACCGAACAGCGCTCTCCTGGCTTGTCGTGGAAAGAAGCAGGCTTTCATGTGATCCGACCTATAGTTCCAGACACTCAACGACCAATTCCCGCGGCCTGCGTTCGTGCGACAAGATGGCAGGAGAGCACTTAAGTCTGTGGTTTCTTTGTAGTTAATGAGCCAAGGGGTGGTCGATGTTCAGTAGATTGTTACTGCCGAACTGGGGAAATTTATTTCTGTTCTGGAAACCATATACCACGAACCAGGAGAGAAATGTCTTGCGAACAGAAGGGAAAATTGGGAGTTTGGCACAATGTATATGGCCCATAGTTGGTGGGGAGGAGGCCAGCTTGCACACTCCTTCAGGAGTTTGTGGCAAACGTCCAGGATAAGGAGCATTTGTCACAGGTACCATTGACTTGGAGGGAGATAGACACAGGAGTAGCAGCATGAATGAGGGAACACAAGAAGTTCTGCTTTGGAAAGATTGAATTTTAAATAGATTGAGAACAGAACCTTAGGAAACACCAACAGGAAAGGAGACACTGAAAAATTCTGGCAGAGGTAGGAGGAGAACCAGGAAAGACAAAAGTCTCGATCACCATGGTCGTGATAGATGCAAAGAAGGAGTTGATGATGAACAGTGTCAAAAGAAGCTCAGATGTCAAGGAGAATTAGAAGGGAATAGTGACCACTGGATTTTGCAGCAATTAAGTGATTGGAAATCCAGACTAAACCATGTCAGGTAGAGAGATAAAATAAAGGAAATCCAACATCTGGTTTGTGAACCCCTCCCCCCCCCCCCCCCCCCCTTTTGACCCTACTATTCACTCACCAGACACGATGGCACGGGCATACAGACAAGTGGAGATCAACCTAATGGCCATAAATACAAAAGGCTTGAACAAACCAGAAAAGCGATCTCACGCCCTCAGACAATTTCATAGCCAAAGGACGCACATAGCCTTTATACAAGAAACACATTTCAAGGCAGACCAGACTCCCAAACTGACAGACCACCGATTTACACAATGTTTTCTTAGCAATAACCCGGAGGGAAAATTGAAAGGGGTAGCCCCTACTGATACATAAGGCCCTACAGTTCACGCCCAATGAAGTGCTCAATAATGACTTGGGAAGATACATCTGCATGAAGGGTAGAGTGGGTGACCGAACATACACATTAGTGAACCTCTACATGCTGAACAGGAACCAAAGTCGGTTCCTCAAATCAGCCATGGGAACAATCGGGGGCTTCACTGAGGGCTGCCTCATCATGGGAGACGACCTCAATGTCGTGCTGGATCCCTCACTAGATATCAGGCACTTCCTCAACACCCCACCACGTTATTAACTCCATCAACACCTGCCTACGGGAACACTGATTGGTAGATTGATAGCAAAATACCCGGAGGACAGAGATGACACATTCTTCTCCATACCCAACCAGACATACTATGTTTAGCTGACACAGGATATATCCAACACTTTCTCTAAATAAATAATGTGATGGAAAAAACACTTATTTTATTAGATAGTGGTAGCCCTCTCCAGGAATATCCCAGACTATATTCCTTTTGTATAGTACGAAAAAACAGCAAATATGTAGGAGAATATGGCTGTAGATCTACAAACAAAATAAGGAAACACAAAAGGAAAATATAGCGTAACACTGTTGAAGCACAAAAGGAAAATATAGCGTAACACTGTTTAGGCTAGACTACTTCTTCTTACCCCACTTTCTCACAGACCTGAAAAAAGCACACATCGGGAGTCAGGACAGCTATGTGGTCGGACTACGCCCTGATATTTATGATGCTTTCAACCCATCTCTACAGATCAGCTTTTGAACAGTGGCGCCTCAATGGGGTGCTCCTGTCGGACCCGCTGGTGACAAATTTTCACGAACACCTCACTCACTACTTTCGGGAGGCCCATAAGCCCGTCATCAGGGGTCACTTCGTAGCGAGGGGGTCAACGATGAAAAAAGAGAGGGCAACACACTTGACAACATTAGTACGGGAGATCCAAACCTTAGAGGAGAGACATAAACAAACACAACATCCAGCTGACTGGACCAAACTGACAACCACTAGGCGAGAGCTATCCACCATCCTAAATGCTTCCTACCAAAGGAAATACCTCCAAACGAAAAAATTCCACACTAACGCAAACAAATGTGGGGCACTACTGGCCCGCATGATTGCCAAACGGAGGGCGAACACCTACATCCCTAAGATTCGGCCGGCCGACAATAAACTGACATACAAACCACCAGACATAGCTAATACACTATGAGATTGCTATGCACAGCTATACTTCCTCACACAAGACACAAAAGATCTGAGAAGCAAACCGCAAGACGCCCTCCTGACGACATACCTGGACTGCCACGTACACAAACGCCTCACTAGAGAGGTAGCACAGGAACTGGAAGAACCCCTTACCATAGATGAACTAGCAGGGGCGCTTAAGACAACAAAACTGGGCAAGAGCCCAGGCCCAGAAGATCTCCCCACATGCTACTATAAACAATTTTCAAACTTGCTTCTCCCCTATCTCCTCAAAGCCTACAATTCCATTACCCACAAGATACGCACACACATGCTGGCAGCTAACATCACCCTGATTCCCAATGAGGGCAGGGACGCAGAGCAGTGTGCCAATTGCAGGCCAATCTCCCTACTAAATTGTGACCTCAAATTGTTCACCAAAATTTTCTCCACACGCCTTCCTCCCCGACCTGGTACATCAGGACCAAGCAGGGTTTGTTCCGAAACAAGAGGTGCGGAGCAATACGATCCGAGCACTGTCCCTGATCCACTACGCGCTGCAGCAGTTGGAGGGCCTTATCCTGCTTCTACAGGCCTTCGATAGGTCTCTGAGGATGGGCCCATACATGCAAGGCTGGATTAAAACCCTATATACGACCCCTAAGGCCATGGGGCATTCACGGAACCTTTCTCGAACCTAAATGGCACGCGGCAGGGATGCCCCCTTTCACCTCTACCCTTTGTCCTTGCCCTTGAACCCTTCCTGAATGCGGTGCAACACAATCCCCAGATACAAGGACCCCAAGTGGGAATGACAAACACTCTGTAGCGGATGATTTATTGTTCTTTGTAACAGAACCTGAGGTGTCCCTCTCGACAATCATGACAGAATTGGAAACATACGGAAACATCTCAAAATTAATTACACGAAATCAACCATCCTGAATATCTCCACACCCTGAAAGATAGAGAAAGGGCTAAGGAACAAATACCCCTTCACATGGGCAGAGTCGAAACTGAAATACTTAGGGGTCTGGTTTACTAGAGACCTCACACAACTGTATCAAGCGAACTTCCACCCCATACTACCCAGAGTACAAAGAGACCTAGAAGACTGGTCCAGATTGGGCATCTCCTGGTTCGGTAGGATAGGGACAGTAAAAATGACACCCCTACCCCGAATACTTTCCCTTTTCCAAACAATACCCATCACCATCCCCAAAGCTTTCTTCGCTTCCCTACGTACATTGGTACTCAAATTTATTTGGCACAAACCCAAAACCAAGACTAGCCATGACACCCTTACATGTCCAAAGGCGGAGTACATCCACAGAATAACAGAGTGGGCCAAACAGGGAGTTGCCAAACTCTGGAAGATTGTAGAAACAGCGCTAGTAGGACGACCAGTAGAAGTCCTCCCTTGGCTGGACCCACTCCACTGCGCGAGTATAGCAGCCCCGCACCCACTAATCAAAGCCACGACACATGTATTGTACCTTCTGGCAACCAAATTGGAGCTCACATCCTTCCCCTCCCCACTGTACCCAATAGTACATGTAACGGAACTCACCGTACTCCGACCGAGTACCTTCCATTGATGGACGCTTCCTAGCTTGCGCAGAGGACCACAAGCACCGCACGCTTCCACTTCTGTGTGGTCCGCCTGTATAGTACTTGGTTCAGTAAGCCCCATTTACTGAACCAAGTGGGGAAAAAGCAATTGACACAGGATTGTAACAGTCTGGGGACATAGTCTTAAAGGGGTATTGTTCCCAAAAGTCTTATAAGCCCAAATACAGTTCTTTAAGGGCCATACACAGTCCAATAAAAGTACATAAGCCCAAATGCTGGTTTTAAAGGGTAAAATCTCCCAGGGGCCATAGTCACAGGGCAGGAGGCGGGCAAGCAGGCCTCTCCAGGACCAAGTGGCGAAGGGCACTTCATCACAGTACACAACACAGCATTCCCCCCGGGATTAGAGGCGCGAGTATTTTGAACACTACTAGGACACAACCTCCCCCAAATAAGACATGCGACACAAGACGGTATCATCAAGCCCCTGATGGACCTCCCACACCCCACCACACTAAACTTAATGCATCACTTTTGATAAAGACAACTAGCACAATTTATCACCTCAATACAGCAGACACACTTGGTTTCAAGGGAACCCACAGATTTCGAGGCACTATGTATGGACCGTGAGCCCATGGAGAGGGGACTATCACTTCTCTACCAATTCATTATGAGACGCAGGAGACTACCCACCCCAAGCTACATGGAGAGGTGGAAGACCACCCTGGAAATCACACCCACACAGTGGTCCAAAATCTGCACCCTGACACTGCACTGTGCACTATCCAGTAGGATATAAGAAACGGCATATAAGCTACTTGCGCACTGGTATAGGACACCACTAACACTACACGCTATAGACTCCTCAGTCACAGACCACTGCTGGAGATGTAAGCAGGCCACGGGCTCGCTACTGCATATTTGGTGGGACTGCCACCTAATCAGACCTTACTGGGCCACTATCCACAAAATACTACAGAAATTCTCAGATGACCCCCCCCACCCTTGCAACCTGCCACATTACTCTTACACGATACCAAACTTTGCACAACGATCTACAAGAAATCACTTGCTATAAGGATTCTCAATGTAGCAAAAGGGATGACCCCTCTCTACTGAAAACAGGAGAGGCCACCCCCGATGGCCACTTGGTTCCAGTGCATGGAAGAGCTTACCATACTAGCATTAGGTAAAACGAAGACATACATTGCAATCTGGATGCAATGGATCCTCACGGTGGAGTCCGCCGATTTCCGCTCCCTGCTGCACTGATTTTCCCAGCTCCCTTCCCTACACACTATTTAATTTACAAAAACAAATAAAGGAAATCACTTGGTCTCTTGTACATAGCACTCTCAAGGATCTTGGAGGCAAACAATAGTATGTAGATATGGCAGTAGTTGGATGGGGAATTTGAGTCAGGCTTTTTTAAAATTGGAGTTATGGTTGCATGCTTGACTAGAGCAGGAAATACACCAGGGAAATGTGTATATTTTAGAGATGCCAGCAAAGTTAGCCAATGCATACTCTTTTAAAGGAACACTAGGCATTAGGAATACAAACATATACTCCTAGCCCTATAGCCACACTGCACCAATCAATCTCGAAGCAGCATTTGCTTGAGAGCTGAGTCTGACTTGATTCTCACAGAGATGCACTTCTAGTGGCTGTCAGGTACTAACCCTGCATTTTGTACAAAACTACAATGTTTTTACGATGCAAGGTTTAAATGACAGGACCACTGTACCCAGACCATTTCATTGAGATAAAGTAGTCTGGGTGCCTTTTAGTGGTCCTTTAACTGTGAAACTATATAAGATGATGTACTTGTTAACTTGCTTTATTTTCTGACTTTAAAATTGATGACTCTTATTTTTTTTTTGCACAGGTAACATGTAGCAAAGGAAAATCATCATCCACAATTTTGGTTTCTGAAATAACAAACGATGGTGAGTTAGAGCTAGTGTTGTTGTTTTTTGTATGTGCAGCACACTCAGTCTTTCTTTATATAGTGCCACTTCCTTCAACGTGTCATTAAAGGGGCAACATACAACATGATACAATGTAACCACTAAAACTCACTGTAGTAGTTATATTGCGAAGAGTGTTTGGGCACAATCCCCTTTTTCTTTGTCAAACCTTGTAGGAGCAGTTTGAATGTTGATGATGTGTAATGTATACGTCTGTATTGTCTGTCAATATCATACCTGGATGATAGCGATAGGCCACAAGTGCTGGAAGCCGGTTAGCCCAGCACTCTCAGTAAATCTCTACCTTCCAGGTTGATAAAATTGACTTTGGAATTCATTCTTCTTCGACAACCAACTTACACCACTTAGGCTATATATAAGAGTTTGAGGACGTAAAAGGACTAACTTAACCAGAGTGTATCACTGTCACCTAGTGATGCTATCCTCTAGCTGTAGGTCTCTACCTCATTAGTGAGTCCCTGCTGCAGATGCAAGTGATTTCATTTTGTGTCTTTGACATTTAACATTGAGAAATACCACACATAACAAGCCCAACAGCTCCCTTCATTTTGTCATGGGGTAAGCAATGTTATTGCCTTGCCTCTGTCACTTGTCAGACCTACTCCCTGTTTCTACTAAGCTCTGAAAATCTGCTCAGGAAATGATCAGTGCTATCAGCAGGTGCACACCAGTGGTTATAGGAAAATATTCATCGTACGCAAAAATGTGCAGGAAACGTTGTTTGGAGTGGAGTTTTCCCAGAGCCAGTGGGGGTCGTTCTCTCTCCCTCTCAAAACAGTTTGCCTTTGATGAATAAGGAGAAAGAGACCCTTTGTGGTTTGCTTTTTCGACTTTACATCTAATAGCTAGTTCAGCTAGTAAATTGCCACTTTGAAATAACAAACAGGGCCCATACTGAGACTGCAGCCGTGTACCTTACATGAATCGTTTCACAGTAGCCACTTTTATTCAGCTTTGGTAAGGCAATGGATGGGGGAAGCCAAGGAGCCTCTTCAGACTAATTGAACCTCATTTAGGAGGGGGCACCATAGGTTTTTATTTTCATGTAACTAAACAAAATGTTTCATGAATAAGAACAAGTGATGAAGTCAGGCACTGGATGTCCACCATGATGTTCTGTTATGTGTCATTCTCTATGGGTTCTGTCATATCTGACTCATTTATTATATCCCAGAGTTCATTCGTTAGCAGAGAAGATGGAACACCTAGAGTTTTCCACATCATGCTTTCCATGGCTCCTTGTAAAATGACCAGTGACTCTGCAGTCTCCGGGAGTGAGACCGTATTCAGTTCAGGGTTTTTATTTATTGCACCGACACACCAAATGTTCTGTTATATTAAATTGTATATACCGTATATAGTTTGTTTGAGTAGGCGATTCTCTACAGAAAGGGACAAATGCACATTGTACATTGAATGATATTAATGTAAAGAGAGATACTACCCTCTTACGCACGTAGCACATCAAACCATATAAAGCCATCATTTATGCCATTAGTCATGTGACCGGTTAATCATAAATGGCATGGATAGAGAATTTAGTATAAAGAGTGCTTATTCTGTACATACTTCCTGCATGTATGATATTGATATATGTGACGTGAATTATGATTGGGTAAAACACCAAACAACCATTCAAAATCCAACTTTATTTCCATGTCTGTACAGGCTTATTTACTAAAATGAGACTTTTTGGGAATTAAAAGGGAATCTTAGTCCAAAACAGCTGAATTTGAAAAATTCTCCAAGTCAATTGTGCTTCCAGATCAGCTACTTTTGCCTTCATTTTTTTTTCTCCCAACAATACTCACTTGAGTAGCCCTGTGTTTTATGTTTAATCATGCTTAAGTTAGGTTCCAGTGGGCATGTGTGCAGACATGGAAAGGTTATGTAGCCTGCATACCTGCCCCCCAAAAGTTGTGTGACATTATCCCCAGGTTCAATCTATACCCTTTGTGGTCTGTGCTTTGTGAAGGTGTGAATGTGGATCCTATATATAAACAACAGGTGAGTTGGTAATCGTAATAAGATTACATGCTATCTCATCGATTGAACTGGACTGCTGTAACGGCATGGAGTTGGTTCAGGGGTATATCCTGCCTAGTACACCAGGTACAGGAGGGTGAACGCAGCTATGCTGCCATTAGGGTCCATGGGCTACTCATTCGATGCCTTTAGTGGGTAAGTCCCTGATGTCTCTTCCAATGTCCTTTGTCCGGCCTGCCTGTCACAACGGAGGTCGGCGTACAGAGTATAAGATGTTGCTGCATCCATTAGGGTCCACTGGATTTTCTTTGGCAGTGTCTTTGGCAATGACGAGTTACGTTTTTTTCTGCAGCTGCATGGCGAGGCTTGGCTTAAGGCTGGGTATGTGGAGAGTATGCAGCTCTCTACAACATAGCTCTGTTGCCTGGTTCCGTTGTGTGTGTTTTAGTGCAGATGGGAGAGGTCTCTTTCTGCGGTGCCATCTTGGTGCTCCCTTTGGCTGAGGAACTCCTCGTCTGCGGCAGGAACGTGTGGTTTTCTTGCTACGTAAGTATGCGTGTGCTGTTGTCTGCTGCTCTCGACTGTCTAGATTCGCCCAGAAGGCATCAAGTATGGCATTTAGCCTGGTCAGAGTGCCATGCTTCTCTTCACAGCAGTATGATGTGCACATGGCGTCCGCCATTATACAGGTCTTTGTATCTGGATGCCATTCTTGCAGACACGCACACTGTGTCCACTGTGACCAGGCTGCCTCAAAGGGGTGGACCGGGATCACCCCGACCGGTCTTAAGGGGGGGCAGACAGTCAGTGGCTCTGTATCCCCGGCGTAGGGGCGAGGAGAGCAGCTGCTTCTCCCCATCCACCGCGGCGCCGCAACGGTCCCCCTTGGGTTCACGGTTGTGGAAGGCACCCATGTCTGGTATAAGGCAATTTGCCAGGGTGCCCCTATCTTTGGTAGCGTACCCGGCATGTATACAGGCTTTAGTTTGTTTCGTATCGCCATATAATCAACATGTGTGGCAGGAGCCCATCCAACATGCGACCATTCAGCTTGCAGTTCAGGCTCCGCCCACCTGTTTTATTTTTAATGAAATATTACACACAGTTGTTTCTTTAATAAAAAATACTAACAGTGCTGTTCACTAAAGTGTGATTTGTCAGGAGCTCACAATGTATAATGGAACTTACGTTAGCGAATAGGACTGAGAGAACAACGGTATTAGTAACATGAGAGGGATATTTAACTGTTCTTATATTCAGTGGAGTGGATAAAATGATATAGAATTTCTAAGTTGGAAAAAAAAAATCCAAGAGCCTGCTATTTAACATTCAGCTTTAAATCATTTAAGAAAAGGGCAGATTAGGTGACTGAAACAGCTCTTATCTCCAGTAAAAGTCTGTTAAACTGTTCTGTGTCATAATCACCTGTTTATGTTGATCCATAGTAAAATAAAATGCCAAAAATTGAGCTTCCCTTTAATCCCCCTACATCCTCTGAGAAGCCTGCTTCTCCTCTTGCCAATTGGCTGCTCAATCCTATGACAAACACAAAAACATTGCATTGGCTTCCAGTTTTAGAATGTACTGTATCTACACCTCCAAAAAAAATCTCATTAAGCTTCGCAGTGTCAAGTCTGCAATAATGGAAAACTGCCCTCTAAGGCTACTTCCATTTCTTCCCCTCCTGCTCATTCCTCATCTAATTCAAATTCTCAGCTTCACATAGGCAGCCAAGTTGGCAGATTCAGGTCAGCTTTTAGTCCTCCATATGGGTTGGTACGTTACATTGCTTACACGTGTTACATTTAAAAGAGGCAATGCTGACATTGTTTTTCATAGAAGTGAATCATGCAGAAAAAAAACGTCATGGACAAACAGAATTTCAATTATGGAAATAAAATGTACAGGATTACAAGCCAGCATTCAAAACCTATTACTTACTGTCAGTCTGTAAAGTATAATTTTTTATTTAGTTGTTTTTTTTTTATTGATTTACTTATGGTTTTGTAATTCAGATATTGAGAAATAAATACAAATTGTAACGGATCAACTGGCACCCCGACTGGGTACCTCCGTTGAAAGATGCTCCTAGCGCTTCCAGAGGACTCCAAGCACTCCACCAGACACCATAAGCA
The DNA here is from genome assembly GCF_036172605.1 of Pelobates fuscus. Classification (NCBI taxonomy): domain Eukaryota; kingdom Metazoa; phylum Chordata; class Amphibia; order Anura; family Pelobatidae; genus Pelobates; species Pelobates fuscus. The sequence continues at coordinate 10,464,414 of NC_086328.1, forward strand.
CCGCAGGCTGCAGCTATCTCCCTTCAGAATGAAGCAGGAACAAGCTCTTACAAGAGCTCAGTGATTATAGCAAGGGAATATGCCTAGCATAGCAATCCCTTGTAGCAGATTCCCCCAATAAGAGACAGGACTCAAGTTGAGGGTAAAAATAGAACTCTCTGGCTGCTAGCTTGCAGCCCTTTTTATTAGGTGCTCCCATGAAGGGGAAGGACACACACAGTAACGTACATTAACCAATCACACAATAGTTACATCCCACACATAGCCCTCCCCTCTACCTGTAAACTAATTATCTGTACACACAGGAAAATACAATTATCCTAGGTAGGGAAAATACAGTTTTTACACAACATTCATAACTCCCAAAATATACATCACATTCGCATAAAAATACATATACACAATCAATCCATTCGGGGGAACATACTCAAAATTCATACGAATTGGACCAGGGATTCAAAAGTTAGTACAAATGTGTTTTTGACCTTCTGGAAGCATGGTTTTTAGAAGCTCAAACTAGTTCCCCAGAATCCTCTATCCTGGAGACAATGGAGAAGCTGATTTAATTATATCCAGGGACAAACACAGCCTCCATTAAGCACATGTTACCAGCAACCACCAAAAGACATAAAAATACATAACTCCTGTTATACTAAACAGAACCCCCACATTCAACCCATCCCCAGATGGCTTGGATCTGAGCGCTCAACATATCCAAACAGCGTTTAGATGCCACAAACACAGTTCAAACGCCATGGGGTTTAAGTTTCGTATGGGCTGATGAGAGGGCCCATAATCCTGGGGCAGCCCAATAACCCACAGTATGCCCAAATACCGTGCATAAAGGGCCAAATCGCCCAGGGACCGTAGTCACAGGGTAAGAGGCGGGCAAGCAGCCCCCTCCAAACCACAGTGGCGAAGTGGCTTTCGCTACATATCTTCCCATTCGGGGGTAGACTAACCAGGTACCTGACCTTCTGCCGGTCAGTACCTAGATTAGTCGGGCAGCCCACCCATAAAACAAAATAAGCAGAGTAGCCCACCCACAAAACAAATTTAGCAGTGTAGCCCCCCCACAATAAAGAATTCACAGAATGGCCCACCCACGGTACATAGTTCACATAGGGTCTAACCCACAAAACAAATTTAGCAGTGTAGCCCCCCCACAATAAAGAATTCACAGAATAGCCCCCCAACAATAAGTCATACTGGCCTGTAGGTCCCAAGTTGTGGGGTGAAACTGTGGCACCCTCGGCCTTGCTGGGCAAATGGCTGTGAGTACTTGGGGGCCAGATGCCCGATGTGCTCTGCTCCGGGGTCAGAGCTGGGGTAGTCTCAGGGTAAGGAAAAAAGGAAGGACAGAGGCCAGCGGCGCTCTGCCCAGTTGCCAGCTCTTCCGCTGAGGCAGCCTGTAGAAAGTCAGGCTCAGGGGAAGGAAACAAGGGAGGACAGAGGCCAGCGGCGCTCTGCCCAGTTGCCAGCTCTTCTGCTGGGGGGTCAGGGAACAAAGGAGTTGACTGGGGAGGAGAAATATCACTTACCTCCCCCTGGTACTCCGGCTGCTGCTGGGGGGGGAGGTCGATGCTCTCCACTTTCTGTAACTCCAGCTCTAGTTGGGGATCTGGGCCGGTTGCCCAGCATCCCTGTAGGGCCGGTGGAGAGATCTCGGTCCCATCTCCACCTGCCTGCAGGGGGTCCTCCCAGGACCAGTCTATGAGGTCCTCTACCTCGGGTACCTCTGGTTGCTGTTGGGGAGGGAGACCGGTTGTCTCTTCCTCCAATAACACATTCTGCCGCTGGGGAGTGAGACCGACTGTCTCCCCTCCCTGTAAAACATACTGCCGCTGGGGATCTGGGCCGGGTGCCCAGCATCCCTGTAGGGCCGGTAGAGAGACCTCGGTCCCATCTCCACCGGCCACCTCGGTTTCTTCCTCGTCCCACTCTACCTGTGGCTGGAGTTTCTCCCAACGTGCCCACTGGCCTTCCCTCAACGCCCTGTGTTGTAGGTTCCGGGTCACCATGTCCCACACGAACCGCACGTATTTCTCCTCTGGATTGGGTCCGTAAAACTTCAGGCGCAACCCTACCATCGTGCCAAACTCTAGTACGGAGTAGCTATACGCCATGCTTGCTGTAGCCACTGCTGGTTCCATTATGTTGCTGAAGATAGGGACGCTGCACAACTCCACACGTTACCGGTGTCTCTGAGCTGCTTCTCCTCGCACTAGGACGCCATCCCACCGCTGCCACCAATGTAACGGATCAACTGGCACCCCGACTGGGTACCTCCGTTGAAAGATGCTCCTAGCGCTTCCAGAGGACTCCAAGCACTCCACCAGACACCATAAGCACCGCAGGCTGCAGCTATCTCCCTTCAGAATGAAGCAGGAACAAGCTCTTACAAGAGCTCAGTGATTATAGCAAGGGAATATGCCTAGCATAGCAATCCCTTGTAGCAGATTCCCCCAATAAGAGACAGGACTCAAGTTGAGGGTAAAAATAGAACTCTCTGGCTGCTAGCTTGCAGCCCTTTTTATTAGGTGCTCCCATGAAGGGGAAGGACACACACAGTAACGTACATTAACCAATCACACAATAGTTACATCCCACACATAGCCCTCCCCTCTACCTGTAAACTAATTATCTGTACACACAGGAAAATACAATTATCCTAGGTAGGGAAAATACAGTTTTTACACAACATTCATAACTCCCAAAATATACATCACATTCGCATAAAAATACATATACACAATCAATCCATTCGGGGGAACATACTCAAAATTCATACGAATTGGACCAGGGATTCAAAAGTTAGTACAAATGTGTTTTTGACCTTCTGGAAGCATGGTTTTTAGAAGCTCAAACTAGTTCCCCAGAATCCTCTATCCTGGAGACAATGGAGAAGCTGATTTAATTATATCCAGGGACAAACACAGCCTCCATTAAGCACATGTTACCAGCAACCACCAAAAGACATAAAAATACATAACTCCTGTTATACTAAACAGAACCCCCACATTCAACCCATCCCCAGATGGCTTGGATCTGAGCGCTCAACATATCCAAACAGCGTTTAGATGCCACAAACACAGTTCAAACGCCATGGGGTTTAAGTTTCGTATGGGCTGATGAGAGGGCCCATAATCCTGGGGCAGCCCAATAACCCACAGTATGCCCAAATACCGTGTATAAAGGGCCAAATCGCCCAGGGACCGTAGTCACAGGGTAAGAGGCGGGCAAGCAGCCCCCTCCAAACCACAGTGGCGAAGTGGCTTTCGCTACACAAATCTATATTTTTTTTTATATTAATTAAGAAGAGTTTGTAAACCTATCAAATTTACTGGGATCCCCATCTGCTGGTTTTGGTTTTTGTTAATTAAAATGCTATAAAAGTTACTATTTAGTATTTGGTTTTCTAAGCACCAAGACAGGCCCCTCAATGCAACCTGATCATCATACTGAGAAGTCCTCAATCACGGTGACTTTTGTCCAATCAGATCCTACTTGTAGAGAAGCATTGAGGACATGTATCAAGTGCAGCCATTGCCTCAATCCGCCTCTCCAGTACTTCTCACGGAGAAACAAAGTACACACAAAATGTGTAGTGTCCGCATACACTTTACATGCTATAGATTTAAGTTCATTCCATATGTTTTAAGAAGCTGAATAATTCCTCTGAACACTTCAGCTTGTCGCCCCCAAAATAAGGAATGTTTTTGGTTCATTTAATAGCTTAAACACATAAAAAAGGTAACATCCCTAACCCATAGCAACATAGCAACAGTGTATAAGCAGTACACTGTAGTGGTTATGTGTGCAAGGCGTACCTTGCTGTTCCATTATTGTAAGGAGTCAAACAGTTTTAGAACAGGTAGACGTTTTACCTGGAGTCCCCTGGGCTCCGCTTCCCACCTCTTCTACAACTCAGTCAGGGCCTGCACCTTGGGTTTGGCTCAGTGATGGGAGCTTCCAACTCTTACAGAGCTGTAGTGGAGGCCCGCGGGGAGTGCCGCCTGGTGGATCTCAGGTAAGAAGACAGACTGAGAATGTCATGTTTTGGAACTGTCACAGGCCCTGCCTCAACCATCTCTATACTGCAAGGCAGAGCGGTATGAAGCAAGGTATAGTGGTGTCAGGTGCTGGAAGTCCACCATCAAAGTTAGTATTTTGCAAAACTGTTTAACCCTTAAAACTAAGACACCCATTGCCCCCATCACTTAAATGAACTAAAGCTGTTATAGAGGTGGGGATATTCCTTTTAAAACGTATTCCTTTTAAAATGGCAGAGGATTGAGCAGTGAGGCTGCAGGGGCATGTTCTATACACCAAAACTGCTTCACTGAGCTAAAGTTGTTCAGGTGACTTTAGTGTCCCTTTAAAGACACATGACGGAAATATTCTGTCATGATTCCCTTTTATTGCAGAAGTTGTCATTAAGGGGTTAATCAAATGCTTTCCCATAGGGAGGCTATTGCACATGCCTGGCAATATGCTATGCTAAGCCATTCAGCATCTCCTCAGAGATGTACTGAATCAGTGCAAATCTATGGGGAGCATTCAGTGTCTCCATGCAGAGCGCTGATATGCTGATTGTGTGCTGCACTGACACAGCAAGCACCTCTAGTGGCCGTTCGAGTAACTTCCACTAGAGGTGTTACTAAGCAGCAATGTAAACACTGCCTTCTATCTGAATCTAAAGCATTCTATGCAGGGCCATGCTATAGAGAACAGAACCACTACATTAAGCTGGTGACTATAGTGTCAATTTAACGAGCGTTTCTCCTGCTGCTGTGGCAACCAAAATGTTTAGGTTGTCATTTGTCTCTTTCTGTGCCACCTAAAATTGACCTAGAGAATATCTGAAAATGTGATGTACTAGATTTAATAATAATTGGACTAATATTACTAATGCTGTTATCAGCTGAACTGGGAGGAGAGCACCTTCTAGTTAGAACCCATTCACAATGCTGTCTTTAGTTCCAAGAAGAAAAATGAAGTTGTGCTTTGATTGTGTAACTGGAAACACACTTGCTGAATGGGCTGGTGAAATGTTTTGACAAGATATAAATAATTGCCATTATGATTTGCAAATACACAGGAGGGCTACAATGTAGCTATTACACACGGACACAAATATGCTATGTATTAATACCCTGGTCTGTCTGCCAGCAGTGCCTGAAAAGCATAGGCCCAGGCGAACGCACAAGCCAAATGTGATTTGTCATACATTTAACATATTTTCCTCCGGCTGCATGAGCCGAAACATAAAACACGGGCACATTGTAATGAATTACAGGACACTTATATAAAATTGTGTTTTGTACTAACACATCGTATATCATTGTCAAGAGAATGTATTCTCTCCTAACTTGATATAAAAAAGATGTTTCCCTCTCTAATGTGATATATAAAAGTTTTAGGTTATGTAAACATCAGTGCACTTTTTCCCCGATAGCCTTAACGCTGTGCAGACTTTAGTTTTACTCAACTCATTTGGGTAAAAGAAGCTGTGCTGGTCTCCTAGCTCTGCCGCACACATGTGCAAGATACACTTGTTTGGATTAGAACAAACCCAGAAAAATGCAATGTTACAAATTATGTTTTCTGCAGAAAAACAGATTACTTGCTGGCAATATGTTCTTTTGAAATAGATTCAAAGGAACAATATTTTCTGTTTGGGATCTTTCATCTGGAATATATACAGACGAGGATGTAGGTGAATACTAAGTATATGTCGTTTAGCCAAGGGTTTAACCCTTTAGTACCATTCTAGATCTGATCTGCCGGTTTAGGGCTGTCGGTAACTACACATTATGACCTAGATAATCTATTTTTGGATAAATACCAACATTTTAACGGCTGCCCTTGATGCAGTAATAATGTTGACATGATCACAATTTATTTATTTACTACTGGCATTGATAAAGCGCCAACATATTCTGTAGCGCTGTACAATTGGGAAATCTCCCCATACCTTTTCATGGTCCTTTTTTTTTTTTTTGGCATTATTGGACCAGTGAAAAGTAGCTCAAGTTAAGCCATCAAGATTAAGTCATCAACCGATTAACCCTTTTAAAATAATTAATAAATATCCTGAAAATTAGCAAACTGTTTTGTGCATGAGCAGAACAAACATCTCACTTTGGTTGATGTCCCCAGACATATACTTACAAATCTTGGTTTGCTCCATCTAATAAAATTCAAATAATCACAGTAACAACAGTATGACAGTATGACTAAGTAAGATAGATAACACAACAAATACACATGTACACTGTACCCGAAATGCCAGTTTTGAACATCCTTAAAGGAATACGCACAGATCTCAATGTCAGTGGAACACAACAGATTGAAGGTACATACTCTGTTATCACTACTGCCAATGATAACCATAAACTTCTGATTTAATCAGAATCCCACGATATTGCCATTTTGTTTGTTTAATGTCAATCTCTTATCGAATCAATCTCAAGATTGCACCATTAAAGGGAAACTATAGTGCCAGAAAAGCAAACTCGTTTTCCTGGCACTATAGTTTCCCCCTTTGCTAAGGCCCACCTCCGTGACGCAGAAAGCGGGTTAATAACCCCTACTGTCACTTACCTGGGTCCAGCGCCAATGTCCCTCGGTGCTGCCTCAGCTCCACCCACGCTCCTCCCCCCGCTCGCTTTAGGATTTTCCTATGGGGATTTCAGGGATGTTGGAAGTCCTCATGCATAGTGTGAGGACATCCAGCTTCGTTAAGGCGACCAATAGTTGTCTGTCCACCCGGAAATCCCTTTAGTGGCTGTCAGAGGAGGAGTTAACCCTAGCAGGTAATTATTGCAGTTTATAAAAACCGCAATAATTACCACTGTAGGGTTAAGGGTGATGGGAGTTTGCACCCAGACCACTTCAATGGGCTGAAGTGGTCATGGTGCCTACAGTGTCCCTTTAATGATGATGAAAGCTTTCTTCTGGGTTTGAAACTGTTCTGACATTTCAATTTACCATCAGAAAATGAACCCTTTATTTTTCAGAATGTTATTGCATTGAAGACACTCAACATGCAATACTATCAAAAATGCTGCAAATGTTGTCAGTCAAATACCAACACTGATCATCAGGGCCTGTGTTTGGCGAAAGGAACAGCTGGCTGCAGTATTGTTACAATTAAATTATGGTTTTTCTTTTAAAAAAGTTACTTTGTGGCAGTAAACCTCATAACCAACACCACCTGTGTTAAAGTGGTTCCCTGCACTTTTTATGTATTGTTTTGATCTGTTTATTTGTGTATATTATAGGTAAAAAAAAAAAAATATCTACGTGTGCTGCACTAATTGTTTTCAAAGTGGGATTGCCAGAATTGTGAAACATTGAGTTTACAACTACCGAGTCCTTCACCATTTGACTCAATTCTGTCTGTGCAGAGCCTTCCAGATTGCTATATATGTACATATCCCCTCTGAGTGGTGAAACTACCACCGGGGCCCAGAGCACTAAGGGGGCCCAGAGCACTAAGGGGGCCCAGCACAGGGCCGCGGGTTCCACCACTGATCGATGTTCCCACTTGCCTGATGGGCCCTCTGGATGGGCGGCAGTGCACAGAGATGGGTGGTCCGTCGGGACTTGAAGTATTGAATCCTGGATTGAAGTTCACACCTGCGGCCAAAGGGGGCACTGTGCTGGGAGGAAGTGATTACATCTCACTTCTTCCTGGGTCGCATAAAGCAGCGCGGGGGAGAGACAGGGAGAGGAAGCTCAGCTCTGCACCGAGTGTGGGGGGAAACGAGGCATCCAGGCAGCTGCTGGTAATTCTGAGTCAGTCTCTGTGTGTGGGGGAGGGTGTGGGGGGGGAGGTTAGTCTGTATGGGGGGGGGGGGGGGGGGGAGGTGTGTGTCAGTGGTGTGTGTGAAGGGTCAGTGTGTGTGTGTGTCAGTGTGTGTGTGGGTCAGTGTGTGTGTGTGGGGGGGGAGGTGTATGTCAGCCTGTGTGTGTGGGGGGGTGTATGTCAGTCTGTGTGTGGGGAGGAGGTCAGTCTGTGTGAGTATGGGTCAGTCTGTGTGTGTGTGGGGGTGTATGGGTCAGTCTGTGTGTGTGTATGGGTCATTCTGTGTAAGTATGGGTCAGTCTATGTATGTGGGGGGGGGGGGGGTCAGTATGTGTGTGTGTATGGGTCAGTCTGTGTGTAAGGGTGTGTGTGTGTGTGTATGGGTCAGTCTGTGTAAGTATGGGTCAGTCTATGTATGTAGGGGGGTCAGTATGTGTGTGTATGGGTCAGTCTGTGTGTGTGTGGGCGGGGTGTATGGGTCAGTCTGTGTGTGTGTGTGTGTATATGTATATGGGTCAGTCTGTGTGTGTGGGTGTGTGTGTGTATGGGCCAGTCTGTGTAAGTGCTTGAGCTCCAAGAGAGAGACATCCCCTGTACTTGATGGGTAGGCAGCCTTCTGAAGCACTAATCTGATTGTGCTATCCCCTCTCTGCAAGGTAAGAACAGGGAAAAATGAATATTCTATTATTATTATTATTTATTTTTTAACAATTATAAAAGTAAAAACAGTAAAACCCTTCCCTAGCCTACTCTCTACACTCCCTGCACCCTCACAGACAGTGATCCCACCACATACAGTACACCTCTCCATACACACGCAGAGCCATTCTCACACACTTCATCCCACACAGTATCTCTTCACCCACATACATTCTCTCCCACACACATACATACTTCACCCCATTACACACTGACTTTTATATATATATATATATATAAATGCGTGTACATTGGATTAGCCGTATTAGTCCAGTAGACAAGAAGCCAAAATACCAGAGCATTGCAGTTGTTGTGGTAGTTTTTCTTCTTTCAAATATTGTTATTATTATTATTTATTATTTATATAGCGCCATCAGAATCCGTAGTGCTGTAGAATGGGTGGACTAACAGACATGTAATTGTAACCAGACAACTGGACGTACAGGAACAGAGGGGGTGGAGGGTCCTGCTCAATGAGCTTACATTCTTTACTGTGTTATTATTATTATTATTATTACTGGTATTTATAAAGCACCAACAGATTCCGCAGCGCTGTACAATTAGTGGAGAACGTACAATATACACAGACAATTAAAGGGGGAGAGAGAGCCCTGCCCGTAAGCTGATATCTAGCCATTGGAGCCCTTTATACAAAGTGCTCAGCTAGATGGCCCGTGTTGATTCCCTTTTAAGTATTTAAATGTTTCTATCATCTCCCCCCCCCCCCCCCCCTGTCTCGTCTTTAGCTTGGAGGAAAGACGAGACAGGGAGGATATGACAGAAACATTTAAAGGAACACTATAGTCACCTAAATTACTTTAGCTAAATAAAGCAGTTTTAGTGTATAGATCATTCCCCTGCAATTTCACTGCTCAATTCACTGTCATTTAGGAGTTAAATCACTTTGTTTCTGTTTGTGCAGCCCTAGCCACACCTCCCATGGCTATGATTGACAGAGCCTGCATGAAAAAAAAAAACTGGTTTCACTTTCAAACAGATGTAATTTACCTTAAATAATTGTATCTCAATCTCTAAATTGAACTTTAATCACATACAGGAGGCTCTTGCAGGGTCTAGCAAGCTATTAACATAGCAGGGGATAAGAAAATCTTAATTAAACAGAACTTGCAATAAAGAAAGCCTAAATAGGGCTCTCTTTACAGGAAGTGTTTATGGAAGGCTGTGCAAGTCACATGCAGGGAGGTGTGACTAGGGTTCATAAACAAAGGGATTTAACTCTTAAATAGCAAAGGATTGAGCAGCGAGGCTGCAGGGGCATGTTCTATACACCGAAACTGCTTAATTAAGCTAAAGTTGTTCTGGTGACTATAGTGTCCCTTTAAATACAGAAAGGGAATCAACACAGTAAAGGAGGAGACTATATTTAAAAGAAGAAAATTTGTCTTCAGGGGCCTAAAAAATTCTTCTACCAGGGCCCACTCTATGTTGGTTCCGCCACTGCTCTGATAGCCAGTTAATTCATCTTAACATGTGACACCAGACAGAAGCTGCGTAATGTCACCTTTCTTTATTAAAACTAAAATCAGAGCAGGTGTGTCTCATTCATAATGCAGTTGATAAGATTGCGATTTAGCATAATCCGTGTATTTCGTATTGGGGAACATCACTGACTTTTTTTCAATCAAATTTTTGGATATTTTTTGCTCAATTAAAAAAATAAGTCTGTAAATTCTTTATTATTTTTGTACCCAGTTATTTTCAATTATACATTTTTTTTTTGTGGTTTTTTTCAGCTGACGCAACAGATTAAAGGACCACTATAGGCAGCCAGATCACTTCAGCTTAATGATTGGTCTGGGTGCCAGGTCCATCTAGGGTTAACCCTGCAGCTGTAAACATAGCAGTTTCCAATAAGGTTAAACCAGCCTCTAGTGGCTGTCTCATTGACAGCCGCTAGAGGCGCTTCCGCGCTTCTCACTATGAAAATTGAGAAATGCTTTCCTACGGACTGATTGAATGCGCGTGCGGCTCTTGCCGTGCATGTGCATTCAGCGCCGACGTCGGAAGAGGGAGGCGATTTCCCCGGTGCTGGAGAAAGGTAAGTGTTTAACCCCTTAACCCATCTTGAGCCCGGCATGAGGGGGACCCTGAGGGTGGGGGGGACCCAAAGACCCTATAGTGCCAGGAAAATGAATTTGTTTTCTGGCTCTATAATGGTCCTTTAATAAATATTTCAACCATTTGTTTCTGACAAAAAGTTGTGGTATTCTTTCTAGCACGATAAATTTGCAGGTCTTCTGAAATGGACGTTTCTGAGAAAGCTGTCTCAATTTCCAATGAGGACAACCATCACTTTGCTGCATAGCGACAGAATGTTACTGCCACTGTTCAAAACACTTTGAGAAATACCCCCTTATTTCATATGTCTTTGACCTTACTCCATGGAATGCTACGTTTCGAACACCCCAAAGCTGAAATCTTCCCCACAAAACCCCTAACATCTAGACAGATCCAAATGCAGTATCCTGCCAAGGCTCCCTCACTCATTAGTTTGCTTTATTTGAGACCAGGAAGCTGCTGGGAGTCCTGCTCTTCCAATCATACATTTGCTGATGCCAGTGGGAAATGGCAGAGAAATGCACAAGGTCATGTATTGCTAAAAATATAAAAGGCCAACATATGGTGTTAATAGAACACACAGATTCAAGCCAGGCAGTTCACCGTGAAGGCACGTTGGAAAGTTTATATTGCATATCTTGTCCTTGTGTTTTGCAACATGAGAAACAAGTTAACAGAGCTTTACCTTCATCTGATTTCTTAGCGCGTTATGTTTGGTGTCAAGGATAATTAGAAATCTTACTGTTCGGGGCATTTTTTGGAAAACCGTTCTTCAAACAAATCTTATATCTCCCTCAGGTCTAATTCCATTAATTCCATCAAAGCCGAAGATGCTGTTTTCGCCTGTGGTAGGACAGGAACTGAGGTTTATTTTAGGGCAGAGTTTTTGAATTTGTACGACTTATACACAGTGGGGGTGCACTGGTTAAAAGTTTGTCAGATTTGAGATAAAGGTATTGGTTTTTAATCTATCCCTAATCTAATAATAAGGTATAACTCGAGGTATAATTTTCATTTTGTTTTTTGTTTTTCTTGTAAAGATTGTAATTGTATTTATTTTTTTACAAACCTGCATGTGGCATTATAGATCGATTTTGTTTATGTTCCTATTTTTTGCACCTTCGGTGCGCAGAGTGCCTGTTTACCTGTTCGACTGTCTGAACAGAATCAGTCACCTAGTCCTAGTGACATTTCACCTTTTGGTATCTTGTGACACATACACCCAGGCTGTGAGTCTGCCAAGATTCTATTGTATTCTTGTGCATCACCTTGTCAGCAGTAGTCCATTTGATTTCAGACATGTTACAGCTGGTTTCTCCTGGCCTCCGGTGTTCATTGTTCACAGGTATAACCTTGCTGCACACCCTCTACCCCTCCATACGCCGTTTCGTGTGCTGTCTATTCAGCCATCTCATGTTTAACTCAAGCAACTTGTTAACAATGTTGATAATCTGTCATCTATATCCTCGCATACCTAGACCACTTCCAACTCATTAGCTTTTGCAATCTCTCTTTGTTGATTGCTAGTTTGGTTTCAGATGTGTCTGCTCCGTGCAGCTCACATATTGAATGTCTAGCACATTTATAGCCATTTCCATTCTAGATCAGTTAATAAGTAAAATGATGCACACCTCTCAGGATACTCCAGGCTGCTCAGGAAATCCCATTAGTTCTCCTAAACTATGCATGTGTCATTAAATCACTTTCAGTCAAAGGGCGAAGTCACTCATTGCCGGGTATGAAGTCATACTGTGCTAAAATGATTACAGTAAGGGCTGTAGTGGTTATGGTGCTTGGAATGTTCCATTAAAGATACACTCTAACATTAAGAATGCGAACTAGCTAATTAAATTATTGGTCCCACAGAAGCAAAAAAATGTAGGAGTTTTACTTGCCTTAATTCCCCTGACGTGCCGATCTTGCCTCTGCTCCCCATCATAATCGATCATCTCAGCCAATCCAATGCTTATCCAAGGTGAAACTTTGGGAGATTAGTGTACATACGCGGCAATTACTGCACTGCATTAATCAGCATTTCCTCATAGAGATACATTGACTAAATGCATCTCTACGAGGAGCGTTCGGCACCTTAATGCTGAGCATGGGGCATCTGAATGGAGGTCCTGCAAATACTTCAGTGCACCAGGAAACCCTTCTAGTCTCTACATCAGGGGTAGGCAACCTTTGGCACTCCAGATGTTGTGGACTATATTTCCCATAAGGCTGGCAAAGCATCACAGGGGATATAGCTGACAACATCTGCAGTGCTGAAGGTCACCTCCTCCTGCCCTAGAGTCTCATAAAAGGTAGTGTTTACACCGCTGAGACAGTGTCTGTGCCCCAGAAGCTGCTGTGGTTCTGGTGCGGAGTGTTCTCTTAAGACGGACCAGGATAAGAAAAAAGTTTTGATGTGATTATAGTGCCAAAGTTTAGTTTTGCATTATATGAACAACAGCGATGGGCTGGGCTCCAGGTGCCAGAAAAACATGTATTGTTTTTTTGTTTTTCTCAAACTGCTCAAAAACCATATAACAATATCAGGGGAACGAATCTTGCTTTGCTCCATAATCGATCAATACAATGAAATCGTGTTTATGGTACTTAGTGTGTCCCCTTAATCCTGCAGCAGCACAATATTTGTCATATATACTTGTTTTACACTTTGACAGCAGCAAATACATTCTTCAAGACAGAAAAGCAGTAAAACCCTGACCTGCACCAAACAAATATAGGTTTCATTTACTGATGACAATATTTCTTTCAGTTGTGTGAAAAAGAAATTGACTGACCATAAGTAGACGGAATATTGTCTTGTAACAGACTGCGTTTAACTTTTCTGCAGTATCTTTTAAGGTATCAACACTGTGATAAATCTCTTTGTTTGGGTTGCATATTTTTTTTTATTTATTGCAGTAAAAAAGATCAGCGCTATTAAGACATTAACGCACTGAAATCATGTTAAGCGCATTAAACACACCGACGTATTTTATTGCTTCTCTCAGGGGGCTCATTTAATTGTTATAGACAATCATTTGCAGCTGGCTGCTTAATTGTTGGACACTATTCAAATCTGGCACAGTGTCCTGTCAACATGATGGATCTCTCCCATCAGCTGGCTTGCGTAAAAGTGTTTGCTTGTTTCACGTGTAATTACCAATATTATGTGCATTGTATAAAACAGATGTTTGTTATCATCTCTTTAGATTGCACTCAATATTTCTGACATGATTACCCAGTTTCCTATTTCCTTTGCTGTCTTTGGTCTGCAATCAGTAACAAGAGATTGATTGTTAACATAAGACTGTCCCGCAATCGATGCACATTTAAAACTATTACCAGACAAGGAGGGAATTTACACTTCAACAGGATCACAGCAACACTGTACAAGGTAAAGTCCTTGGTCACGGGTGCCTTCTTTATAACAGGTTATCTTACATTCATTTACTTTCTCGCCTGGACAGCGTTTGCTATATCAGACTGGATTTTGATATATGGAAGGTTTCACATGTATGAGAATTATGTAATATGAAATTATGGTTGACAGACTAAGCCAGTGATTTAAAATGGCTTTGTATTCTGAAGTTGTACAGCGGTGCTCATCATTCCATCGCTGGTTATTGAAGATAAGTCTGCCTTATAAGTATACATACTTCGACCGCAGGGATACAACAATGTGTCTCGTAACCTTCTCGGAGACTAAATTCACGGGAGATGACCAGTCATTAGCATCATAAATATAGGTGCTTCTTATCCCATGCTCCTTTACGCTCACAAAAACATTTAAACCCTATCTAAGATAACAATTCACTGTTATAAACATAGTGCCATTACGTCATGATAAAATACTGCAATGATTCACATCCACCCCCTCCCAAAGGAATCAGGGAGTCATGGTACCTTTAAAAGAGGCACTGCTGGCTGCACTAGCTGGACTCTAAAGCATATTGTCTTCTCTTCATCATAAATCATAGCAGGTTTTGGTAGCTCCTGGACTAATTATAAAACCAAAGCAGGAAACTCTTGGGATTTGCCACAGAGGGTCTAGAAATCCCCCACAACCTCAGCCCAATCTTCTGGTTTAATTTCCGCTGGGAGTTTCACAGACCACATATACCGTATGTCATGACTCCAAAAATCGCGGATTTGTAGTCGCTACTGCCCCTCAGTACAGCAAGTACTCCACGTAGACCTCTAGCAGGATTCTGATAAGTTATAGAGTTAAGTCAAACTGCAGTCATGCCAGTTTCTTTTTTTAAATTTGCCATTTTTGTTGGTTTATTTATTCGGGATAAAATAGCAGCCCCAAATGCACTTTGCCCCAATATGGTAAAGAAGACATCTTTATTTAAAATGGGACGTTTTGCGTCATTTCACTTGGCCATTCAATAGCACATTTATACAGATTTTTTTTTTTTTATAACATACATATTGAATTTTAAAAGTGTATTTCCCTATGTCACTAAGTACGGAACACTAATACATTTGTCAGATCTTTGCTGAGGCACAAAATGTTAGTGTCTTCATGGTGGTACCTTCCCCCTACTGTATAACTCCAACCGCTAATTTTAAATTAAGCAATTAAGGTACTTGGTTTTAAATTTATTTGCACAGTTTGGGCATTTTTTTCCTGCCTGCTTTTTTGGCTGTTTAAATGTTGAATGTTTTAATACAGGCTTAGTACCATACATTAGTTTTTCATGGCACAACTCTATCCAAACATATAGCACATCAAATTGAAGGCAAGTCTTAATATTGCCTCTTTGCATTTTAGGAGAGTTATTTGGTGAAATCACACTACGTTGAAACTTGCAAAATTAAAGCTAAAATATGCAAGCTGTTCATCTGAAACCGCTGTTTGCCTAAATGTTCAGTTTATTAAATAAATCCATAAGTCCCGAAGCAATAAGCATCCACAACCAATCTAACTATGACTATATCAAGTTCACAAATCAAGCACTGCTACTCCAAAATTGGGATCTCTTTAGGGCACTGAACCAAACACACAAATATAATCTCTGGCTGTAAAATAAATAAATTAAACAAACTGAACAGAATGACAGTTTCAAATGCCCTAAATTAGTTTCTTAATTATTATTGGGCCAGCCACGTCTGTTCTGTAGGACCCCACCTGGGTCAACACTTGTTACTACAGTGTACATACACCATGAGACAATTGGAAAAGTATTTAGAGAATTGGGCAGACTAGATGGGCCAAACGGTTCTTATCTGCCGTCACATTCTATGTTTCTCTGTGACTCTGCACTACTTGGGTTTATTGTTTTATTTTGTTTGTTAGTTCTTTTAAAAAGATTGTGGAGCATGTATAATTGGCGCTCACAATGATATGTTGTACCCTCCTCAAAGGCCTAATAATACCAGTGTATCTTGCTCTATCCAGAGGTATGGACATAATATTATGGGGAAATAATGTAATCAATGGTTCCACCTCTCGTGATTTTGTTTGATGTTTCCAGAACCTCCTCACATGATTCTATCTTCACTGGCCTTTTTTTCTTTATACTTCTAGCAATAACTTCACCATCTCCCCTGCAAAAAAAAATGCAAAGAACACATTTTTGGACATTATACGTTCTTAATTTTAATGTGAACATACAGACCCTCACTAGCCTGCTGTAAGCACTCTAGATTACATTCTAATTATCCCTTAAGTATTTCCTGTAACTTGCTGCTGGACGCACTTTGCTTTCCCCTTTGAAGTATATCTTAGCTTCTAGTAGCTATAAGATGACACAAGTTACACCTCTTCACATTCTTATCTCTGTCAGTGGTCTTTGAATAGTTGACATTTTGGCAGCCTGATGGCTTTTCTGGTGAGGACATTGTCCCTAGGGTGAACTTTTGGCTTTCTAAGGAAGACACCTGAAACCTCAAATGGATAGGATCAGAGGGAGATGATCTGGGTCCTTCTTTATTGACTGCCAATGAACAGTTGCGGTCTTGAGGAAATAGCATTTGTCTTATCTTTCTTGTCTCCCCCCCCCCCCCCCCTTCATACTTCTAGAACCTACTTAGCACAACCCATTCTTTTTCCATGAATCCACGCTATACATTACATTTACACTTAACACCCATTGTTCCCTAACTCCAGTAACTCTGTTATTTATCACTATGTTATTCATCACCCCATATCCTGCCACTTTTACCTTCACATTTTCTGAATTTTTTTTTCATTTTTTATTTTTGCTGTGCATAAAGAATACGAACAGGCTTGCTATGCCACAACAACTATAGCAAGCATTTTAAAAGACATAGAAAGACAATTGTATGGCACGCTATAATACTGCACACTTTTTCTAATTCTAACTAGAATGAAAGAAAATATGCTGAACAACTAGGAATGATTCCACCTCAAAGGGTGAGAGTCCAGGACACCATCGAGCATATCTAAAAAAGAATTTGCTATTAAAAACTAATAAACATGCAACTGCAGTCAAAAAGATTGTGTAAAGATTCCTATGTGAAGAAGCCAGATTCATCATAAGGGGAGATGAATCAGAGTCTCATGGGTGTCCTTCAGCCTATGCCCGCCAAAGGTAATACATAGTCCCACATTATGATGCAGTGTAGCGGATTGAGAAACAAAAGAGTTGGCAATCGTAGATCAGGCCCTGTGCCGCTTTCGGTGTTCCCCATGGTGCTGAAAGCCTCCTGAGAGACCTCTGTCTTGGCATGTATGTGCCTGGATTTCCCCAGGTGCTCACACGTAGCCTCTTGAAGCAGATTGCCTTAGGGCCTATAGCCATGCGTCAGTTACATGATCACCCCCCTGGTCCAAGAGGGGTAGAAGGCACAGCCACAGATCGACCTGCAGGGTCCCGCCGAAGAGGTCGGCCGCAACTTGCAGCAGCAAATCAAGCAGGTCAGAACACTGCCGCCGTAAACGTCAGGGAGCTTCACAGGAGTTCCCAGTGACACTTGGACACCTCCTGTTAGCTGCTCTGCTCAGTTCAGCAGTTGGGACAGCAGGCTTGCTGGGATTTCTGTCAATGAATTGCAGAGCTCTTGCCTGATGTGATCACTCAAAATGGCAGCCAAGACCTGCCCCCTTTTGCCCATACCTTAAAATTCGATTTGGGAAAACAATTTTATTTTTTTGTGCAAATTTGTTTTTAAAGATATATATTTTTTTAAAATCAATGACAATATGAACAACATTAAATCATTATACTGTTTAGTGTGAGGATGATACATTCAAAAAAAAGTTATTTATTTTCCCCCTGTTTTTATTGTATATTAGTTGAACTTTTTCAAATCATACAATGGGCCTAGTCCCTTCTAGAATTTATGCTTGGAGCAAGATGTAGTTTAATTGTTTAGAAGCAGGCTTGTAAACAAGTCTGAAATTATATATATCCAGATAGCTAAAATGAGATTAAACCACTAGGTAGTGGTAACCTGCACCTACCACTGGGTAAGCCTTCTGGTAGCACTTTGAGAGTTTGGTTGGATTCCTCTACTGAATACCAGGATGGCAGCATGTGCTCATGTATTGTAAGCCGTATTATAATGATTTATAACTTCCTGTACTCAACTACGATATAGCCTGTTGGATACAGAATTAGCACGGAAATTATTGCTCAAGTAATTAGTAATGGCAGAAAAGAAATTACTTTTAGGGGATGCAATTTTTTGCAGTGTGCCATAAAGAGATTTATTTTGGAAATGTTTAGTATGTGCATCATTTGCATTTAAAAAACGTATTTAAAGTTAGAACACTGAAGGACAAGAACGTAAAGAGTTTTGTTTTTAAAGAATTTTAAAATGCCTATTTTAGTATTTGCTTTTATGTTTTTGACATTATTAAAACATTATGACCATGCAGAAATCATAATGCATATCTAAGCCCCATCACAGTGTCATTGGACCTATGATCACAGGCCAGTCCACTGAAGGCATCCATGAGGGAAAGCATTGTGATTGGCTGATATCACCACTTCTGATGATGTCAGACAAGTAGGAAGATCAGGGGCAGAGCCAGCAGGAGCAGACTGGAATAAAAGTAAAATTTTACTATATTTAGGAGGGTAATGTGGGGAGTATGGGGGGGGAGGGGGGGTAGATGGTGGTTTTAACACTATCATGTCAGGAATACATGTTTGTGTTCCGGAACCTATAGTGTTCCATTAAAATCCATACCAAGTCCAATACTCAGTTTAGTTTATGGCCGCTATGCAAACCATTTCAGACAGCCGTATCCATAAGTGGGCAGTTTTTCTCTCAACCCTGTACACTGATGACATTTTCTCTGTTACAAATAAATTACCCAAACTCATTTAAGTCCTTTTATACCAGGAGATGCACCGGTGGACAGCACTAGATGCCTACTTACCTGATGCCCAATTATGGAATGAAACTGTCGACCTCAAACTGCTTGGCTGGATCCAACTTGCTGTGCTACTTTTGAGATTGTCCACGTATTAGTGTGTTTTGGGGACGCCACACTCCAACTCACTGGGTATGGAGACAAATCAAATCCTGGCGAAACTCCATGGAGGTGAAATCTTACCTGGCTGGAAAGATCACCAAGACCACCAACGAGGTAAAAGCAGAGATAGTTGCGCTGGGCCACAGGTTGACAGGAGTCCACAACCAGGGCCCAAAATGCTGTAACCACGCAGGTACAACAACTCACCATGAGGCTCACGTTGGCGGAGGCAGCCCTGGAAGACCTGGCAAACCGCTCCAGGCGCAACATCAGGTTGCGAGGCCTCCCGGAGCAAGATGGGGAAAATCCCCTGACAGATGCTGTGCTGGCAATCTTCAAGCCTCTTATGTGTGATATACTTGACCACCACTGGCACCTAGACAGAGCGCACAGAGCATTAAAACCATGCAGTATGGATGCAAAACAACTCAGGGATGTGATAATAAGATTCCAGCACTTCCAAACAAAGTCATGAAGTGCAGCAGGAAAGGTACAATTCCACATAAAGGAGTGACCCTATTATACCAAGACCTTTTCCCAGTTACCTTACAGAGACGCGGGGAATGGAGACCAGTTACAGACCTCCTGAGAACAAAACATTAAATATGCCTGGAGGCACCGGTTTAAATTGATGGCGTTTAAACTTGACAGATCCATAATACTGCAACCAGATGGAGATGCCACAGCTTTCCTACAGGCCCTGTACATTCTTGCCCCAGTGGAGTTCACGTGGCCCACAACTGCAGCAGCAGAAATGCTGATGATCCCTAGTGAGTGGTATATGGCGGGGGAATAAAAACAGCCACTCTACAGCCGGGACGGTTACAGCAGGGAAGGAACCTGCATGTGCAGGTACCAGGGTGAAGGGGGTGAGGTGGAGTAGACCAGGGTACATTATACACCGGGGACACCAAAAGCCTCCCTGGTCGCTGTCCCTGTGGGATATAAACCCCCTAAACCGTGAAATGACCTGACACACCATTAGGCATAACGTATATATTCTACAGATTTGAAGAAAAAAAACAAAACTTTATGTAAAAAAAAATAACAAGAATAAACAAAAGAAAAAACACACACAAAAAAAATTGATAGAAAAATACAAAAGAATATACACAATTAACAAACCAAGAGGAGGGACAAAGATTACCATAAATTTTTTTTCCATACAGAATGTTTGTTTATGTTATATTACTGTTACAAAGTTGAACTCCGACCCTTCATACATGAGTGTTCTTTCACCATGGCACACAAGCACCTCTAAGCTACGAGGGCCTTGTCGGGGGCCAGGGGAAATGATCATGGACACCACCGTGGCCTAGACAGCCATGCAGTTGGTGAGGGGTGTAGGGAAGGCTTGAGGCAGTCCATACGGTCTCCAGGGCGGACAACTCCTATGTGGTGGCTGAAACATGACCGGAACAACTCCAACAAGCAAGTTATAAGAGCTTCCAAATCACACACAGAAGAGAAAATAGCACAGTCAGTAAAAAAGGGGGACAAAACTTTTTTTAGATACATAAATGAGAAAAGAAAAGTAAAACAAGGATTAGTTAGATTAAAAACAAAAGAAGGAAGGTATGTAGATGAGGATAAAGGTCTAGCTGACTGCCTCAATGAATATTTTTGTTCGGTATTTACAGCTGAAAATGAAGGAAAGGGACCTCTGTTAAAAAAAAGGATAAATGAGTCATTTATTACATGTGAGTTTACAGAGGAAGAGGTTCTATTTCAACTGTCAAAAGTAAAGACAAATAAGTCAATGGGACCTGATGGAATACACCCAAAGCTATTAAAAGAGCTTAGTGGTGTACTAGCAAAACCATTAACAGATTTATTTAACCAATCATTGATAACAGGAGTAGTCCCAGAAGATTGGAAGTTAGCGAATGTTGTGCCCATTCACAAGAAAGGTAATAAGAGGAGTCGGCAACTATAGGCCAGTAAGCCGTACTTCAGTAGTGGGGAAAGTGATGGAAACCATGTTAAAGGATAGGATTGTTGAACATCTAAAAACACATGGATTTCAAGATCAGAGACAACATGGGTTTACTTCAGGGAGATCATGCCAAACTAATCTTATTGATTTTTTTGATTGGGTAACTAAAATTATAGATCAGGGTGGTGCAGTAGACATTGCTTACCTAGATTTCAGTAAGGCTTTTGACACTGTTGCACATAGAAGGCTTATCAATAAACTGCAATCTTTGAGTTTGGATTCCAATATTGTTGAATGGGTAAGGCAGTGGCTGAGTGACAGGCAACAGAGGGTTGTAGTCAATGGAGTATATTCGAAGCTTGGGCTTGTCACCAGTGGGGTACCTCAGGGATCTGTACTTGGACCCATTCTCTTTAATATTTTTATTAGTGATATTGCAGAAGGTCTTGATGGTAAGGTGTGTCTTTTTGCGGATGATACTAAGATATGTAACAGGGTTGATGTTCCAGGAGGGATAAGCCAAATGGCAAATGATTTAGGTAAACTAGAAAAATGGTCAGAGTTGTGGCAACTGACATTTAATGTGGATAAGTGCAAGATAATGCATCTTGGACGTAAAAACCCAAGGGCAGAGTACAGAATATTTGATAGAGTCCTAACCTCAACATCTGAGGAAAGGGATTTAGGGGTGATTATTTCTGAGGACTTAAAGGTAGGCAGACAATGTAATAGAGCAGCAGGAAATGCTAGCAGAATGCTTGGTTGTATAGGGAGAGGTATTAGCAGTAGAAAGAGGGAAGTGCTCATGCCATTGTACAGAACACTGGTGAGACCTCACTTGGAGTACTGTACACAGTACTGGAGACCATATCTTCAGAAGGATATTGATACCTTAGAGAGAGTTCAAAGAAGGGCTACTAAACTGGTTCATGGATTGCAGGATAAAACTTACCAGGAAAGGTTAAAGGATCTTAACATGTATAGCTTGGAGGAAAGACGAGACAGGGGGGATATGATAGAAACATTTAAATACATAAAGGGAATCAACACAGTAAAGGAGGAGACTATATTTAAAAGAAGAAAAACTACCACAACAAGAGGACATAGTCTTAAATTAGAGGGACAAAGGTTTAAAAATAATATCAGGAAGTATTACTTTACTGAGAGGGTAGTGGATGCATGGAATAGCCTTCCAGCTGAAGTGGTAGAGGTTAACACAGTAAAGGAGTTTAAGCATGCGTGGGATAGGCATAAGGCTATCCTAACTATAAGATAATGCCAGGGACTAATGAAAGTATTTAGAAAACTGGGCAGACTAGATGGGCCGAATGGTTCTTATCTGCCGTCACATTCTATGTTTCTATGTGGTGGCTGAAACAGCAGATATGACATTATCACTATCTTAATGCAATGTTCATGCAATATTTGAGGCATTATTATTTATTTATTTATTATTGCTATTTATAAAGCGCCAACAGATTCCGCAGCGCTGTACAATTAGTGGAGAAACGTACAATATACACAGACAAATACAAGAGGTAAGAGAGCCCTGCCCGTAAGCTGATATCTAGCCATTCGAGCTCTTTTATATAAAGTGCTTGGCTAGATGGCCCGTGAGCTTACAATCTAAAGGAAACCATGGGGATTTGAGACAAGAGGTAGCAGGGGAAGTTTGGAGGTGATGGCTGAACGAGTTAACAGAGAAGCAGCTATTGGTAAGATGTTAGGGGAATGAAGAAGAGGTAATTGGGTGAGAATCTCAAACAGCTGGAGGAGCATGCTATATATTAAGGGGGACCCTGGGTGGGCGGGAGGAGGGGAGGGTGGGTGGGAAGTGGGGAGAAAAAATGCAGTCTTTCACTGAGTTGAGTGAGGCCTGAATAACAGAGAATAGGATTGAACAGTTATATGGAGGTATTTACAACTGGGGGAGGAGAAAAGAGGGGGGGGGGAGGGGTAGAGTATCCATGTGTTCTATACTATTGAAAAGTTTAGCAACCAAATTCTATCACCCAAAATATTAATAACTGTGTCTACATGAAATATTGGTCAGAAACATTAAATGACTATAGTACATACTGCATGCACAGAATATTACAAACTGCAGGTAAAATGGTTACAAATCTATAGTAATACATGAGAATGTTAGCAATCCAGGAATACAGGATGTGGAGTATCTTTCAGCTTCAGTCAGTACCTGAGAGTGGTAGGTGTTTCACTGCAGGATGGAAAATGCAGTCTTTCACTGAGTTGAGTGAGGCCTGAGAGTGGTAGGTGTTTCACTGCAGGATGGAAAATGCAGTCTTTCACTGAGTTGAGTGAGGCCTGAGAGTGGTAGGTGTTTCACTGCAGGATGGAAAATGCAGTCTTTCACTGAGTTGAGTGAGGCCTGAGAGTGGTAGGTGTTTCACTGCAGGATGGAAAATGCAGTCTTTCACTGAGTTGAGTGAGGCCTGAGAGTGGTAGGTGTTTCACTGCAGGATGGAAAATGCAGTCTTTCACTGAGTTGAGTGAGGCCTGAGAGTGGTAGGTGTTTCACTGCAGGATGGAAAATGCAGTCTTTCACTGAGTTGAGTGAGGCCTGAGAGTGGTAGGTGTTTCACTGCAGGATGGAAAATGCAGTCTTTCACTGAGTTGAGTGAGGCCTGAGAGTGGTAGGTGTTTCACTGCAGGATGGAAAATGCAGTCTTTCACTGAGTTGAGTGAGGCATGAAGGGCTTAGGTACACTGTTACTTTATAGGGCAACACCAGAGAAGGGGGTAAAACAAAAGATACACTAACTTACTATTGAAGTACTAGGCAGACAGACACTAAGACTCTCACTGAGCCACCGTCTAGTTCACTTAATTTAACTCCCTCTCCTGTTTTGGCACTTTTCAGAAATCCGAGTCACTTCAAAAATTCTGTTTGGATCGGCATTTCCAAAATTTGGCACGTCGGACATTCGGAAGCGTCTGAATTGCCAAAATTCACCCGAATTTAATTTTGGACCGAAACTAATTGCACATGTCTATAGATCTTTACTTTCGAGGCACTGAAAGAGAAGGCCTCCCTAAAAAACCCTGATTTCTTCAGGTACCTCCAGATCAGGGACTCCACCTGAGCTCCAATACCACAGACTGTGGAGAGTTGCACTATACAACCCAGTGGGAAGCTGACCTTGGAGAGACACTAGAGGGTATGGAGTGGAGGGAAATATGGGAAGCAAACAAATCTACCTCGGTCTGCGTCACCCATCAAGAGCAGTCATACAAGACCATGCTTAGATGGTATACCACACCAGTGAAGCTATACCACATGCACAAAACCCCAGACGATGGATGTGGACAAAGAGGGTCCTGTGCACATATGTGGTGGGCGACGTACTAGATAAAATTTTCAGAGGCCGGTTAAACAAGACCCGTGGGTATTTCTACTGTCCAGGCCACTAGAGAACTGGACAAGATGGGAATAAAAACTGCTCCAAAAAATTACCCTGGCGGCCAGGCGAACCATGGCACAAGTGTGGCTAAAACCTGATATCCCCTCCATAGACAAGGTAATCCATGAAATCAAAGACACACGACTTATGGACAACCTGACGGCACAAATTAGGGGCACAGTGAAAGCATATGAAAACATTTGGTAACTGTGGATGGTGGGGGACTGGGGGTATTAGGGGACCAGGAGTTGGAAGGGACAGTGGTTCTCACCCCGATCCCAGTAATAAGAATCCCAACCCTGACCCTCTGGTGTGGCTGAACTCGGGAACAGACTTCTACCCCGAACAGGCCAATCCAGCATACTAATGCTGACCCCTGATTCTGATGCAGGCAACCACCATGAACTCTGAACCAGGAACCTCTCCACACATGCACCACCTTTCTATTCCCAAGTTTTTCTCCCCCTTTTCTATTCATATATCCAGCAAGTCCACACAAGCTTTGTAAGGGAAATGTTTACTCGTCGGCACAATATACTGATGCATAGACTGAGGAGAAGCTAACTCATCAGGCAACAATAAGACGAAAGAACCTAAACCTACTATTGTATAACCTCATGTATGCAACCATGCTATGTAATCTGAATGCATTCGTGTTTTGTAATGCTATATGAGCAATGATAGCCACGACAAACCAAAAATAAAGAATTTAAAAAAACATTTTGTCATTTGTAGTTCAGATTACGTCTATCTATTGATCAATCAATCCACAAAAGCTATTTTTAAAAAAATTGTGTTGTCTTATATTTTATTCTCTTTTTAATAGACAAAGCAATGTGCAATTAGTATTATCCTTTTTTTAGGCGTTTCTTTGGGAATAAAAATATTTAAATCTTCCTTGATATTTAGCATCTCGAAATTTGGTTTGATGCGTATTTACTCCACCCACAGGGAACATTGTACGTAGCTCTTGCGATAATATATTTAAAATGAAAGATTTCAAAGATGAATCCACTCCTGTGAAATATTCTCCCACCGAGATGGATCTGCTTGCACTGTATCACTTTGATTTTTTTTTCCCCTCTCCATTGAGACCATTTTTAAACCACCCCTGCAGTGCAAAATGTAACTTTTTGATCCTTATATTTATATAAGCACAATATCATTTTTTATTACAGCTTTGCTGAGCAGTCCAAAAATGTTTTTTATGTTTCATCTGTGGGATAAACTTGGCATTTCCCTGAAAGACCTTTGCTGTTCCAAAACATGAAACCACTGCATTTTTTTAAATTCTGGTCAGTTTGCTACAGTTACTGTAAGTTTATTTAATGACACTGCAAATATGACAGAAAAAAAAGCCTCTAAGTCATCAAAACCGTACCTGGCAAAGAAGATTCAGGATAAACAAAAAAAAAAGTCTGCTAATTCATACCAACTGTTCGGGGGTGCATTGAAGGACTGTGTACCAGGCAAATTGTAACCCAAAATCCAACTTTATACAGCCAGCTTAATTAGGGAATTCAGGCATATATACTGCATATTCTACAGATAGATTCAAACATGCACATACAATGATGGGTTTAAAAAATGTAATGCATGTGTATGATTTATGAACACCTAGGATCTGATACATCAAAGTGTGAATAAGTAATATTTTTTTGTAACTTGTAGTGTGAGGGGGCAGCTATACACTGACCAGCCAACATCAACACCACCTGCTAAATATCATGTAGGTCCCCCTAATACTGCCAAAACAGCTCTGATTCGTCGAGGCATGGACTCCACAAGACCTCTGAACGTGTCCAGTGGTATCCATCAGTTGTGAGGCGGGGTCTTCCATGGATCAGATTTGTTGTTCCAGCACATCCCACAGATGCTCAGTTGGATTGAGATTTGCCGAATTTGGAGGCCAAGGCAACACCTTGAACTCTCATGTTCCTCAAACCATTCCTGAACAATTTTTGCAGTGTGGCAGGGTGCACTATCCAGCTAAAGGAAGCCACTGCCATTAGGGAAAATCATTGCCATTAAAAGGTTGTATGTGGTCTGCAGTAATCTCTAGTTAGGTGGTATGTGTCAAATGAACATTCACATGAATGCCAGGACCCAAGGTTTCACAGCAGAACATTGCTCAAAGCATAACACTGCCTCCGCCAGCCTGCCTTCTTACCGATGCCATATCTTCCCCAATAAAACTACTCACGTACCTGGTCATCCACCTGACCTAATAGAAAACGTAATTAGTCAGACCGGCAAATTTCTTCCATTGTTCAATAGTCTTGTTCTGATCCCTGTCCACCGCCAAAAGTGCATTCATGTCCCTATTGAAGGCGCTTTTGGTGTTGGACAAGTGTCCTGAGTGGGCAATCTGACCAGTCTGCGGCTACGCAGACCCCCTATGAAGCAAACTGTAATGCACTGTGTGTACTGAGACCTTTCTATCATGGCCAGCATCAGGTTATTGTTGGCCATGATAGAAAGGTGTCAGACCTTGACTTAAGCCAGAGTCCTAAGCGTATGCAAAATACATGCCTGAAAGGTGGTAGGCTCCTCCTATTCATTGCTGATGGGTCAACCAGCAGAGAGTTCTGAATTGGTCCAAGTTCTTAGAACTATAGCAGATTATGATTCACCTGGAATCCCCAGTGATCTGTAGAGGATCAAAGGACCACCACACACCTTGCTAGTTTAACCCCTGTTTAGAAAAGTGCTAATTTATATGAGAAATCACAGCAACATTTGGACCTCCAAATAAAGTCTTTATCATAAGAAAAATCAAACAAATTAAAAAATACCTGAAAATGTGTATTTCTTAAAAATATTTTTTCCTTTAAAGCATTCTGTATGCACCATGTTCTACTGAATATAGAGTACATGTCCATTAGAGCAATTTACTTCCCTACAGGTTTAACGTATGTGCCGCATATTGAACTCCTGATAAATAACTACATGTGCAAAACCAACTGGGCAGAATTAATCATATAAATGACCAACTTTGTGTGGCGTGCAAAAGCCTTTGTATGAGTTTTATGTCTGGCTCAGAAACTGCTAACCTTGACGAAGACTAATGGTTTCCTACATACTCTGTTTGAACGCTTTTTGTCATGGGGCCTTTGTGGTATTAAGCTGTGACATGTTACCATCATTTAAAATGTAGCACTCTAACTGTGGATTTGTAGACGGAAACCATACATTTTCGAAATGATAGATCACTAGATATGGAATGCAACCCATTTTTACCATAAATTATGATTCAGAACACATTTATTTTATTATTAATATGTTCACAATTTGTAAAACCATATTTCCTTGGAAAAACAAGTCCCCTTTCAGTGACACCTCTAGCTTTTATGTCGTCTATTGGTTTGTTGGATGGGTGCTGCCCGGAACATCTCAAACCACTTATATAGTTTGAGCCATGTTTAGGTTAAGCATCCCATCTGCGCACAAAGTGATAAGTCAGTTGTAGGAGAGTCTCTTTGCTCAATGGTAGCCGCATTAGACTACCTTGATTTTTTGGGGAGATTAGCATTCTGTGGCCATGTGGTGTCACCAAATGGCCATATCTTTCACTGTCGGAATATGTTCTAAGTAGGGTTAGTGTTTGAAATGGTGTATTTTGCATGTGTACCGTTTTTGTGTATGTTTTACCAGTTGGGTCATTTCAGCAACATGGGAAATAGAATGGCTTGCATTTTAGTCACTATTATTTACTATAAGTTACTTATTATGAGTGTGATGACATGTGATACACCGATTCCTATGGCTTTCTAATGCAGCTTTGTAATCTCAGAGAAAGCTCTGTTTCGGCATCTTCCTTGTAGTTTTCCTGCTGGAAAATACAGGATGGACTGACAGATTCTATCAGTCTTTTATTTTAATGCCTGGACCGGTTCTTTCACAGAGATTTTCCTTCTTTTCAGCAGTTCATAGATTCCAACACAAAATCAGGAAGTGGTTCGCCGTACTATGTTACTAAGTGCGGAACATACAAGCGTGACCTGACCTCTAGCATTTTTTCCCTTATGTGCAATCTGTACATTTTGTTTCTATAGCCCCTGGCGATGTGTGTCCCCACAGAACTCATACAGGGTCTCATCTACCGTAACACAGCACTAAATCCATTCTGTTAGGATCAACATTATAATCCAATGTTATATCTGATGTTCCATTAAATGTTGTATTGTCCCTCCTTACATTATTGAATCAGTTTTAAATTGCTTATTCAGTCCTCGATTTTAATTTCATTAAATTACATTTTTGTTTAAGGAAAGTGAACTTTACTATGCAGTTTCCCTGGGTTACTCCAACCACCATGATCACGTCAGTGATTTGAAGTGTTTATGGGGCCTGGAGTCTGTATACATACCCCTCCAATTCTCAGAACACCTGCGGGAGCGAGTTGGGGGGCCGACCAGTGACGCAATTGCCCAAATGGAGCAGTCATTCCCAAATTACTGGCTGAACAGGCTACCGTGAATACATGCAAGACTGCCTGCCAGCCCCCTAATGCTCTCAGCCAATGAATGCCTGGCAGGATTGGTATCTGGAGAAGCTAGATGCAGGTGACAGCCAGCAAGAGAGGATCCTTGGCCCCCAGCAGGACCAGGCAAGAGTGCAAACCATTGCAGAACAGTTTTGCTGTAATATGGGGAAAGTGGGCAAGGATACTCCTGGTATCATAACCCTTGCAGCAGCTGTAGTGGTTGTGATATTTGGAATATTCTTCAAAGGCAACATAGCTCCTGACAAGAGATAGTATTTGATGGTAGGGGAAATTCTCTTTGTATAATGCACATCCCATCACATTGTACCTGTCTATTAATATCATTTACATTTTAATTATTGACAACTTAATGCTACAAATTCACCCCTTCTGTTGGCCAGCTGTTAGCAGTGGTAAATAAAGAATGTTCTGTAACTTAAAATATACCTGCATTCTAAATTTATTTTTATTTTATTATTTATACATTGAGATTCCTCTCGCCTTTTTTTAATATTTTTCCTTTATTAAGGAAAGCTGCCCTTTAAAGTATAAAGTGCTTTAAATCAGGTCTCTATTGTGTGTCCATACCCAGTGAATATAAAGTGTGGGCAAACAGACACATACTATTATGGGCCCAACGTTTAAATCCGAACTTTTTAAAACACATTACTGTTTCCGTGAAATCAATTAACATTCTTCTCTCAGTCTTCACTGTTCACAAGTATGTCTTTGCGACTTATATTTAAATTGTGACCTCCGAGAACTAGTGGCCAGATAACCATTTCAAAAGACCGAGGATCAACAGAATATGCTCTGAAGTTTGAGCAGCATAGACAAAAAGACCATTAAGACATTGCCTGGCACACACCCAACGATTTACCGTAGGGAACCTAGAATAAAACTGGTTTTATTTTTACGTTTGGCTGCAGCCACAGGTTGCCGGATGTACAGAAAACCAGAGGTGTATATAAAAAGGAACAGCACAGTTATCTTTTTAAATATACATTTTGTAAAATCATGTCTCTGTTTCAGTAGGTAATAATGTGTTTCTTGTTTGACCTAGCCATCGCCATCCATTTTAATGCAACCTATTAAAAACTGGAATTAATCCATTTATTGCAATGGGCTTTTGATTAAAAGAAACAACAACAAAAAACCCAACTGGTTAAACTTGGCTCTACGCTCTTTTCATGTTTGGTGGCTTCTCTGTGTGAAGCTGGACCGCAGCTAAGCCTGTCTTCACCGCCTCTTGCCTATAGCATTTCTGAAAGAATAAAGTATTTCTCCATACGTTTTAAAGTGTGGGCTGGTGTTTTTTGCTTCCTTGTGCAAGTCTCTGGCTATCTGTTGCTTCATCAATGGAGGAGAAGACCTAGTGCCCAATCTCCCCATGACCATAACACCTAGCTCTGTACGGTACGTGCAATTTGGATAGATCTTCCAGCTAAATCAGATTGTTTCTCTATACCTTATAATATTTTGTTTGAACAGACCGGTATATACCTGGGTGTTAAGGTTTTAAAACATACGCTGTCCGAGACTAAGCTAAATGTGACTTTTGTAAATCGGTTTATGTTTTGCTTACGTTACAGAAAATGTTTACGTTTTTTTTTGTTTATGATAAGAAATTAAGTGTGAAAAGAGTCCCTTATAAACTGGGTTAACGTAATGCAGCTAATAATTTGATGTGAAACTGTCCTTAATTGTGTTATGTATCTGTAAAACATGTCTAAAATGTGGATAGTGTGTCAGAAAGAGAATGTAGAAGAGATTTCTAGATATTCAGTTACGCTGTGTCTATCCAAAGGGTTGTATCCGCTTTTGCGTTCTGTTAAAATATTTGGAAAATCAGTGACTCTATAGTGGGCTAAAATATGGGAAACACATCTAAGGGGTGATGTCTCTTCATCAGCATCGTAGCCTAAGCCGGTGTGTCCTCATTCCAGCAGTATACCCAGCTATTTAAAGGAACACTGTAGGCACTGTAACTGCTCCATCTCATTGAAGTGGCTACAGTATCTAGAGTCCCCGGCACCATTCTTTCATTAAGTGTTAACTGTTTTTAATATTTCATACTATATGAGAGCTGAGCAGCCCATCCCAGTGGGGGAAGAACTATGTGAATCCAGGGACCTTCATTCCCTGTTAAAATGCTTGAATATGGTTTAACACTGAATGGAGGGACCGTGCCAGGGGAATCCAGGAACTATAATCAATTCGAAGAGATGAAATGGTTACATTTTACCTTTAAAGGAACATGTTAAGCACCATAACCACTACAGTGTACTAAATGCCTTGGTGACCTCAAATGATCTGGTAACAGTTTGACTTCTTATCTGTGATCCACGAAGCTCTGCTTCTCGCCTCTTCCTGAAGCTCTCCGCTCCTAACCAAGTCTGGAGATGCAGGACTAAGCTCATTCTTTTAAGGTTAAGCACCCCGCCCCTACAGGGGTATCCATTTGGAGGTAACTAAAGGAAAGCAAACATTTGAGGAGAGTCTCTGTAAGCAGTTTAGGCAGTAAGTATGGCGGTTAGCATGTTTTATCTCCCATGTTAAAATTAGTGTAGAACACTCCGATATTGGGGCCCATAATCGTTTGCTAAGATAGGTGATTTTAAGTAATCTTGTAAAGAAAAAAAAGTGTGTGCGACCTGTGTTTTATTTTTTTGGACAGTTTAAAAATAAATAAATTTATTTAAAAAAAACTTACCTCTGGCCCACCGAACCTACCGACACGCTCTGCAACTCTCTCCAGAAGCTCTCAGCTCTGAGCCAAGTCTGGCAGTGCATGACCTGGCTCATTGGCTAAGAGTGATCATCTATTGCTCTCAGCCAATGAGCTGGGCTTAGCTCAGGACAGCTAGCAGAAGCAGGAGTTTCCGCAGGGAGTAGTGTCCTGCGGCCCCCGACAGTTACTTAACCATTTCACTACTTACATTGGGCATACCAGGAAACTCCTGGCAGCGTAAACCGTACAGCAAATAGTTTTGGTGCTTTGTTTTTCAAACGATTGTGCCATTTAACTATATACACACATACATACATATACACACACACAAATTATGTGGTTAAATAATGAGGATATATAAAACAAATTTGTGTGGTTTAAGCGCTTCTTGGAATGATCAATTATGTGTAGCAGCTGAAAAACACTCAGTGGGTGCTCCAAAAATCACCCTCCAATTCCAACAATGATGAAAAACAAAGTACTAAGTATTTAGGAGGCAGACCCCTATATCACAAAGGGCAAGCAGCGCTATAAAGTGCATATGTGATATATAACCGGAACTTACCCCTCAATAGATGGAGTGAAATAGAAAACACATGTAATAAAAAAACAGAAAAGAAAATATAGTGCAAAATTGTAATGTAAAGGTAGATGGTGAGAATGAATGAAAACAAACTCACATGATTTCGAGCCTTTAGAATATAGGCTCTAAAATTTGTCGCCCGTGTGTCTTAAAGTGGCACACACACCCCTTTTTCTTCCTTCTAAGTTTGCAGGTCAGGTTACCTCCCGTATATTGTGCAAGGCAGGGAAATAAGAGATGGAAGAATATCCTCTAAGTGCAGGTAATATAAAGCACACATATGTGAGAGTGCTCACCTGGTAAGGAGCCCTTAAGAACCGGCTCCAAGTTGAAACCATTGTGTGTCTATTGAGGGTGACACTTACCCTGATGAACCCAGGAGGAGTCTGGATCAAGGTGAAAGTGCTATTTATGTTAAAATAAAAAAATACCAACTAACCGTTAATAACAAATAGATCTATAACTGTAACAGTAGTCCTTGAATCCTCCAACCTCCAAGATGCGTTTCTCCTACGTTCGTAGGCTTTTTCAATCGGCTAAATAATGAGAGTATGGGAGGTAGTGATGAAGGAAATAAGCTTGAATTTCCTTGGAACGTATTTGAATCAAACTTTTTTTTTTTTCCGGCACCAAATCTGCATCCCTCCCCACTTGCTTGGTCATGACCCTTCTCATACAAATCCACAGCTTTGAGCCTGCCTGGCAGTCAGGAGGCCGAATGGTCACGTTTTGCCTCTAATCTCTTACATCTAGTATGGACTCTGACGCAGAAGGCTAGAAAGTATGAAATGGATCTCTTTTAACTTTTTCTGGCACCGTGCCATTGTAATGAAGAGAAGGAGTGTTTTTCCAAAGCATTTCATAATTTGTCTTCTTCTATGTCCAGACGGCTAATCGTTCTTCTTTTACCATTTGCTATACACTCTGTAGAAATTTAGTTGCAAATAATGTTTTAAATAAACATTAAATTCTGTGAAATGATGTCCAATTCAAGTATACTATGACACTGGCTTGTAGCTACTGTTGTACATCTATAACTAACTACTTTTGAAAATACCTAACTAACTAAATGAATCAGAATTTTTATGATTATTTTTTTTTGTTAATTTTTTTTACGTGTTTTATGCCTGCAACATGACTTACTTTTCCTCATATTCAAGATAATCTCAGACAAAGTAACTTTCTTAGTTTGAAATAATTGTGTTTGATCGCTCTTGTTCTGAAGATCTTGTGATTTCGCAAAACTGTCCTGACCACGCAGGTTAATGCATAACTCCTAACATTTCAAATGGACAGAGACACACTTTAATTTTAAGGGTGTCAGTGGGGGTGTGGCCAGTGGTGGGGATTTGTGCAACTGAAATGTAATTAAGAACAAGTACAATGTATCGTATTTACACAGATTGATTCCTAAACACATTTATTATAGTTTTGAAGGGACACTAAAGTCACCAGTAGAACTTCAGCTAATTGTATTTGTTACAGTGAGTATAATCATTCCCTTCAGGCGTTTTGTAGTAAACACTGGTTCTTTTTTTCAGAGAAAATGCAGTGTTTACATCTCAGCCTACAGATACCTCCAATGGCCACTCCTCAGATGGCTACTAGAGGTGCTTCCTGGGGCAGTGCCACACAGTGTGACTGACTTTCAGTGTCTCCACCCTCTGCATGGAGACACTGAATTTTCTCCATAGAGATGCATTGAAACAATGCATCTCTATGAGGAGATGCTGATTGGCCAGGGCTGTGTTTGGCTTGTGCAGGCGCTGCCCCTGATTTGCCTCCTTAACACGCTCAGCCAATCCAACACTTTCCTATGGGAAAGCATTGTGATTGGCTCAGAACACCACTTCTTATGATGTCAGCCAAGCAGACAGATCAGGGGCAGAGCCAGCAGCAGACTGGAATAAACGTACGATTTTACTATATTTATTAAGGTAAGGGTGTCTGGCTCTTACCTGGAGGTGGGAGTCCGTAATGCAGAGTTAAGACGCACCCTTGCAATTTAACACAAACCGAGGAGACTCAAAGTAGAAATCTCCAAGGTTATGAGACCGTGCACTGGGGCTTTACAGGAAAAGTGCTTCTGGATACGCTGTAACAGACAACGGGAATCCAAGAGAGTAGTCGGGTACAGTACCAATGGTCAAGGCAGGCAGCAATCAGGCAAATACGGTAAACAGACAGAGGGTCAAAGCAGGAGTCAGATGAATAAAGCAGTATCCACGAAAGGCAACAAAACGATCTGACAAGGAGGAAGTGGCAAGGCAGGTTTTATAAAGGCAGATAATTAGCCACTCAATCAGGAACCATGAACAGGTGTGAAGCAGACCAGACCCAGAGACACACAGACATCACAGGATGAGAAGAGAACCAGAAATAACCAGAGAAGTGGCGACAAGTTAATGTCACTGACTGGAATGCACGCAGAAGACCCAGGTTCAATCCCAGCCAGGCCCTGAGAAGTTATGACCACGCCTGTCAGTCTGCTTGGTACGGTGCGAACCCTGACAAAGGGTGATGGGCCAGGGGGAGGTAGATGGTGTTTTTAACACCATAGGGTCAGATATTCATGTTTGTGTTCCTGACCCTATAGTGATTCTTTAAAGACACATTACTGAGTGTATTTTTGCTGTGGAGCTCTGTTATACACCCAGACACACCACCAATATGGAGCTCCTGGAAAAGAGGTACATAAGGGTAGAAAAGAGGGACAAATAGATTTGGCCATACAGTAGGGATTATCACTCATAAATAGGGGTGAGGTATGTTAATAGGGTTTTCAACTCTGCCTGATTACACAGTTACAATATAAGGATATTCTAATCAGTAAGCAAGAATGCTAATTTCCTCTGTCCTAAACCCTTGACTCCACATGCAGGTTGGCTTGGCAGAAGAAGACTGGCTTTTTATTGCTTTTCGTACCTTCTATTTCAGTACAGTTTCATGCCAGTGATTTACCATGAGGTTTCCATATTCCTCTCTTCTCAGAAAGCCTGGATATTCCTGAGTACCTGAACACACAATCTTAATCAAAAAACAAACTGCACCAGAAAGAGGCAGCATGAAAAGACCCATTCACGTTCTCCTTGGCTGTTAGGAAATGCAGCGGCTTTGGGCTTATGTGGGTCTGCCCTGATTTCCTGTGCTAATGGCTTCTGAATATATTTTCAGCGGTGGGTTTGTAGGTCATGCAACATATCTGTGAATAATGTAGAAATGGAACGAGTCAATGTGTAATTAGACGATTTTTGTCACTTGAAAATTTGAATTATTTAAATTGTATGCATGGTCTATATCGAACAGAAGAAAAAGATTCGTTACTCCATTCCATTACGCAGACTGTGGATATTCTCATATTATACTGCACTGCTGAAGCTTCCCCTTTCTCTATATGGAGCTTGTGGAATTGAATAGAATGTAGATATTCGCTAGCTCCTGCTCTGCAGAGAAGTGACTGCGTTTATTACCCGTTATTAATTCAAATGATTATGTTTAGCGAGAACACTGTGTGTTGTGTTTGTGTTCTAGGTGTTAAAGCACATGTGTGTAAATATGGAATATGTCACATCTTCACTATTGTAGAATTTAAGAAGTGAGGTGCACCAGTTAGTTTTGTTTAATTGTATTGAATCCCTTTTATTTCCCATTCACAGTGTGAATGTTTATTAAATACGTAATGCTTCACACACACATTTTTATTTTAGAATTCTGCTCATTATGCATCCCTCACCTCTCTGATATGATGTGAGCAGTCAGTTCTAAATACACTTGTTGATACAGGAACACTAAGGTGTTAGGAATACAAACCTGTATTCCTAAAGTTTCAATGTCCCTGTACTTTGTTATGGACACCACCCCCCCTCCCTGTTTTTAAAATAATAATACAGTAAAGGGTGTTGACGTTTTAGACTTACCTCTACTCCCCCCGTGATGTCATCAGGGAGTCATGGCTTCCTCCACAATGGTTCAATCCAATGCTCCTCAGAGAGGAAAATTGGGGACTGGATACTCCTCCAATCTTCCCATAGGAAGGCATGGAATCAAAGCTTTCCTATGGGGGTTTCTGTGTCACGTGACGCAACTTTATTCGGTCAGCGCAGGGCAAGCACCTCTAGTGGTTGTCAGTATGGCAGCCACTACAGGTGGATTTAACCCTGTAATTTGCTTGCAGTTTAAAAAAAAAAAACAAAAAAAAAAACTACAGTGTTTTACATTTTAGGGTTAAAATGGTAATACCACTTCACTGAGATGTGGCCTGAGAGACTTTAAAAGCCCTTTAAAAAGCACAGATTGAAGAGGAGAGAGTGCAAGTAGGCCTGATAAAAAGCTGTACATGTTTATAAAATATATATATATATATATATATCTATATGTTATTTTGTCAAAACTGTAGCTTTCATTTCTTTTTCCTTTTTAACACAGATGGATGTGGGCATATATAGATTTACAAGATTTACAATTCTTCTAATTGAAGGACAGCCAGTCATTGAGTCTCTAACGTTCTGTTTTGATATTGACAGAATGTGCAGATTGTAGGCCGCTATAGCTGATCTGAAAGCATTCTCCAGCAGTCCTAATATGCCAGCTCCACTGCTTTGGTCTAAAATCCATGGTCCGTTTGTCAATTCTCTACAATTCCTTGTTTAGTGAATACATCTCAAAACATACAGTCACTGTTTCTTAACATATATAGAGGCTGATTCCATCAAATAAAGGGAAATCGGTCATTTTACATTTACCTTGTGAGACCTTCTCTTGATTTATATGCAGAGAAGGAATCCTTCAATGCAGTATCCTGTGAGGCCTGATTCATTAGCTAAAGGAAAGGACTGACTGCCTGGGCTTTCCTGAACAAATGGAAACACCACTGATGACTGACCTACTCTCATAGGTGATCCAGGCATGTCGTGGGCTCCAGGCCAGAGCTGAAATTGGACTGGAGAAAACCTAAAGATGTCATCAATTAATCAGGTTCTTCATTCTTTCCTGAGTGTTTCGAAAACTGCAGGTTTTGTCAGCAGAGTGCTGTAGAGTAATTGTTTTGTACCTGGATTTCACAGCGACCTAAAACTTCATATATCTCACAAATGTGCACCTTTAGGAGAACCCGTACACCTTTGGGGTCAAAGCCACAGTCCGTCTTTTATATCATATTGCCTCTTATTTACGGTGCTACAAGTTTGTGTTGTCATGTAAGCGTGTCGCTAGGAATTGTAGCCCAAATAGAGAATCCCTTTTAGAGATTTGCAACTTAAGTTGCCCTTGAATTTTCTGGGAGATATCATTTGGATCTCGTTTGCACCTTGTATGTCATTAGAGTTATGTTGTATTGTTGTAAGTGGATTTACTTCTTTCCTATCGATATTCCAAGGAAAAGTTACACATAAAAGATTTTTTTTTTATATGTTTGGAAAAATAAAACCCAATATGGTTATGGGTAGAGGAGCGGGTGCTCAACAAAAAAAGAATCTGGTCTGGAATCCAAATATACACTGAAAACGGAATGGGGGGGAATCATAGCAATTAAATATAGGGACTTGGTCACACCATATGGCTATATTGTGGTTAAGCCCACCACTGTGTCATAGTTACCACATAATTGGTGGATCCTGTACTAATTTTAACATGGACGATAAATATGTTAACTGCAGTAGTCAAGAGGTTCACCTCAAATGTATGCTTTCCTGTGGTTACTTCCAAATGGGCATATGGTATGGAGGTGCGGAATGCTCAACCCAAAAGGATTCTGTTCAGAACTCCAAATGTACAAAGACAAAAGATTGATAAGCTAGTGCATTCCGTTTCAAACGAAGTGGGATTCATCCAAATTTTGGGCAATCGACAGGTTGTCTGAATTCTATAACTCTTACGTGCCATATGAACATATAACGAACAGGACAATGGACAAGCTTTTTTATTTGCATCACGATTCAGCGTTCTGTCTGTGTCGCCAAAAAAAGGCATTATTGGTGGGCAAAAAAAAAGACGGCCGCTCTTTTCACCCTCCCGTCGGCTGTGCGAATCCACCAATCTCCTACTCCCCTCCCCCCCCCTGGATCAGGGGGGTGACCCCGGTCTGCTCCTGGGAGGCAACAAAGCTGCAGCTTGCACGAAGGCTGGTGCTGTGAGAGCTGACTGCTGTTATGGAGACACAAAACTTGGGGGACACCACCTGTTCCTCCGGGAGCTGGGGAGAGAAACCTGATATTCTGGCAAACCTGGATGGACAGTATATTTTAAGCCTTTTGGAGGAAATTGTCACTCAGAGTGCAGCAGACTGCTGGGCAAACAATTGATCACTCACCTAAGGTGTCACCTCCACGCTCCCAGCGAAGGCTCGCGGTTCCCAAAGGAATGGAGCAAGTAAAAGGCGACGTAAAACACAACATCTTCCGCCAGTATATGCATATCCACAACTGAAATTGGCCACAACTGGGTTCTAAATATTAAAAAATTGCTTACTTATTTATTTATTTTCCTCTATGCATAGGTCTAAAGACTGAGTGGCTGAGCCCTTGTAGTATAAAACCGTGTTAAGAAACTCGCTTAGAGGCCTTTTCATGTTCCTCTTCCACCACCTCTTCCAAATTGTCAATTATGGGTTAATCCTTCCTTTCCAGTTGCCTTGGCTAGTTGTGTATTGGTGTCAGGTACTGCACCTTCTATTTATTGTGTGTTCTTGTATAGCTGGTATATAATGCATATATTTATGGTAACACACATGGTAAAACTACATACCAATTATTTTGTGTATCATTTCCAGTGGGAATGCGTGTCAGCCTAATTGGCTTCTGCAATTTTGCACTCCTCATCCTATAAGGCTACAATTTAGCATTTGTCTTCTGAGGAAGTAGAGCTCAAGGTAAAATTAGAACAAAATTGGATATTACGGGAAGGTAAAAATCGAGCTACAGCATAAAAACGGCATGTTCTCAAGAAAAATGAAGGGTTGGTGAAATATGTAAGACAATATGGATATTGGAGTTGACATATAAGCAGAAAGGGTATAATTATGCAGCATATGAAGTATTTAGTGGTATGTAAAATAATCTCTCTGATTATGCGTGTGTGGGATATGGTCTTTACGTTTTTGGAGAATCTGTTCATTATTTTTTAAGAATGTTTGACAAATTATGATATGTTTTTCTCATTTATTTAAGGCCAGCAAGTATGCTTGCTAAATTGAAGGATTTTGTATTTAATTTAAGGCGACTACATAGGCCAAAAATGTTGGCTTGCTAAAAACATTGACCTTTTTTTTTTCTCTTCATAAAAATGTTTATTAGAATTTAAAAATTTTATAAAAAAAAAAAAAAGTCAACAAGATTGCGTGTCTTTTATTGCATTACATTTTTGTTTAATATCAAGTTAGTGAGCTACAATTGTCCTTTTCACTTGGCGTTTGTACAGACTCTGTTTCTGATATATTTTTTTTTATCAACAAGCCTGCTACATGTTTTTATTCCCGAAAGATATAATTTATATCATTTACACTCATTTAAGAATGTCTCACACGCGAGCAGTTAGCATAACATCACATGGCTTAGGATAGCATCACATTACGTGTGGCTTATAGGGTGATCTAGTAATGTGAAAACTGAGGCATATGTTATTCTCCTAAAAGAACCCCATATCTGTAGGTCTATTCCCCTAACAGTCCAAAGTAACACAACAACAACAAAAAACTTAAATTACCATTTACCCCCCCCCCCCCTCCCCCTCCCTGAAAGTAAGCCTAATAGTTAAAGGATCAGTAAAGGGTCAGGAACACAAACATGTATTCCTGACCCTATAGTGTTAAAAACACCATCTAGCCCCCCTGGGCCCCTCATGCCGCCATAAATATAGCAAAATCTTACTGTATTCAAGCCTGAAGCTGTAACTCTGCATGCAGTTTGACTCTGAAAAACAAGCAGTCTGCTGACATCAGCAGAAGTGGCAGCCTGATCCAATCACAGTGCTTCCCCATAGGATTGGCTGAGGCTGACAAATAGGCAGATCAGGGGCAGAGCCAGCATGGTTCAAACCCAGCCCTGGCCAATCAGCATCTCCTCATAGAGATGAATTGAATCAATGAATCTCTATGAGGAAAGTTCAGTGTCTGCATGCAGAGGGAGGAGACACTGAATGTCTGGATGCATTTGAGGCAGCCATGACCCAGGAAGGATCTCTAACAGCCATCTGAGGAGTGGCCAGTGAAGTTATCACTAGGCTGTAATGTAAACACTGCATTTTCTCTGAAAAGCAAAAGGCCTGAAGGTAATGATTCTACTCACCAGAACAAATTCAATAAGCTGTAGTTGTTCTGGTGACTATAGTGTCCCTTTAATCCACAGGGCAAAAAAGTAGGACATTTGAAGGAACTCCCTGAACCTGCAGGTGAAAATTGCAATGAACAAAGGATTATTCACCAGCTAGCCCTGTGAGAAATGTTTTTTGCTTTTCAAAGGCTGTATTTATATCGTGTAATAAAAGACTTGATATTGGTTTTATATTCCTGACAAGGCCCCATTTTTAATCTTGTGATCCACCACCCTAAATTGCAAATGATAACTAACCAACAATTTGTGGACTCGCCACAGTCCACAAAAAACGATAAAAATAGTACTGAACCTAGAATGACCCCTTTTTATTTATTTCTTTTTGTGCTTTTGGGAAGTTTGCCTGACTCAGCTGGCCATTGCAGAGAAAAACATCTTTAATACATGATGTATATGCCGTTTCAATTTAGTCTATCAAGAAACAGTACGATTTTATTTCTCTATTTATAAAACGGGTAGGAGCACCCTCTGGTCACGTGATGGAGAGAGGATGGGTAATATGCAAATAGACAGTAGGGTAGGTTATTAAGTAGGTGGGGAAGAGGAAATTGTAGATTATGCTAGCTTTAGTGTACCTATAATCTTAATTTTATTAATGACAGGAGGCGAGTATTTGCTTAAGTCTCTCTTTACTAGAACTCCACAGCAGCACAGAAAAAACAACCAATCAGAAAAAAGTTAGGTACTATAAAACTCCCCTCCCCATGCATCATTTCCTCTTTCAAGCTGCGACAAAAACAGAATAAAAGGCAGAGAACATCATGGGGAAGAAACGAAGTCCTAGACACGAAATATAACGACGTCCACCATCCAAGAGTAATCGTCAAACTAGACAGTGTTGATGGACTGTAAGCTGAAACGAGAGAAAAACAGAATCGAACAGGTTGATTATCCAATGAAATGTACTCTGAATAAACATGTGTGCACCCATGTAGCAACCAAAATGACCTTAAATTCTAGATATCCCAGCCCTACTTATGAAAGAAAAGACATAAGAGCATGCAACAGGTAGCAGAGACCACAAGCAGAGTTGCATACGTACCTGATCAAACCAAACTATAAACATAGAACAAGGGAGGGATAAAAATGGGTGGGAAATACTCGCCTCCTGTCATTAATAAAATTAAGATTATAGGTACACTAAAGCTAGCATAATCTACAATTTTATAACATGACAGGAGGCTTCGTATTTGCTGTTTCAACGCTCAGATCACCAATCCAACGCTGGTTGTGTCGCTGGTACCTATTCCAGGAGATAGCGGAGTAATCCTAATTGTACTTACCAACTGCGAAAAACGACAGTAGACGGATCAATGAAGATGTCAGCCGATGAAGCATCTCAAAACACAGAAAAAACACCCTCTGCTGATAGATCCAACAAACTTGTTGTTGTCACCCGCTTCCTAGCGGTTGGGACCTGAGCTTGCAAACTGACCTATCAGCTATATTCCTGTAATTGTAAAAATAACGAAGGCCTTTTGCGGATGCAAGGCCGCGAGAAGAAATTGCCACCTTGTCTCAACTCTTGATCTGTAGGGTGGTTCCTTCGATCGTGTCAGGGTCATCCGGCGACGCGATCTTGCAGGTAGATCCCCAATCACAAGGAATGTGTCTAAGTCCACCACCAAGACGCAATATAACCGAGTATGATCCTTCGTTCACTCCTGGTCTACCTGGTGAGATGTCTCATCCGAGAATAAAACTGTAGTGTTGTCAATTAGCCGTATCCTAAGTGATTCCGACATTCCAAATGGACTGTGTAATCCTCGGACTCTGTAGAGAAAAGATTCCAAAAGGACGTCCAGTCCTGATTCCGAACTGAACTCGTGTGGAGGAACAGTGGTCGACTAATTTCTGGAATAGAGAATCCCAGAAATATTCAAAGGGATGGAGAGTGCAAACCGGAGTGCAGATTTCCATCCAGGTATGTCCTCGCCTAAGAGTGAAAGGCGTCTGTGTAGGAGTCGGGGTACCCCAGGTACTCTCCCAAGGTCACGTAGGTCTCCTCGACGGTAGTTGAAGAGTAGGTTAGCGTGAATCAAAAAGCAGAATGGCTCCCGCGAGGGGTAAATAGCTAATAGACGGAGAACCCACCAACTCCGAATCCTGTTCGCCAGGTAAGCGTTCCGAGGAGATGGGGCCGTCCTGCCCCCTTCTCCCAAGATCGTATGATCAGGGAACTCAAGCCAACCGGGATGTCCGGTCTTACCATGTGAACCATGTGTGCGGTTACCTAGGGACCGGATAACTGGCCTTCCTTAATCTTGGTACCCGAGCAAGGCAGTGTCCTTTCGCTCCATGAAGGTTTCCGTAGCTCCTGTCATCTTGACATGGGAGAAACGGTCTGCGCGGTTGGTCCGCAATAGTCTGGATATCCAAAAACAGAAAGCAGGTTTCCGATTTATAAGGTGCAGAAAATACCAAAAACCTGCACTCTCGTAATACCTGAGGCCATCCGTTAGCCGTACTATCTCCAGTAGTGTGTGTACCTAAGTGATCCGGACCCAGTAGAGCCCTCACAGGAGATAGAATAGAGGGATCCAGACTAAATTTATATCTTGTATGACTAGGCAGTCCTCTATAACGAAATCAGTAGTACGGGCGTCAGATCTAATCGAATGCAGGAGGGACGCCCCGCTATGCAGTCACCGATGTCTTGCACAGGTACAAGCCTGTGTAGAGTGTCGAGTGTACGAGAGAGCCGCGTTCTCATCTAATGAGATCGACTAACGTGATAGCGTCCGGCCGATAGCCTGAGCGGCCGCGCCTGTTAACAACCAAAACAGTAGGGTTTACATCCGTGACCGGTTCCTTCTATGAGAACGTGTCCTCCGAACATGTACTCTGTATCCAGCCCAGTATTCGGCCGAGGTTGAGGGAGGGCTGCGCCCTCCAATAACGAATCAGTGTCCGTCCTGTATCTGAGAGGGTACGCTCTCTGTTCCTGAAAATAAAGTATTCTTGAATCGGGATGATGGAGGGCCGCACCCTCCTGTGGTCCAAACTAGAGTCCCTAGAGAATCAGGGTGACCAATTGCAGGGTACACCCAATACCAATATCAGTATAAGGCTGATGGCAATCCACGGAAGAAAACAACAATGGAAAAGAAAAAACTACCAACTGTCCGCCCGGATCCCGTGCGCGTGCGCGGGGTCCAGGACGACCGTTGGTAGCCGGAGGAAAGCTGGAGACGTTCTCCGCAATCCACAAGCACCCGGGAGGTCGGGGGAGGTCAAGTCAGGCCTCTCGACGACCCGAGCGAAAGGAAAAAGAAGTTACGAAAACAAAAAATTAACGCAGATAAGAGAAAAATACAAATTCTTGAGCACCGATCCTTGCCCGTGCGAAGTCTTCCTTGGAGATGTATGACCGGGTACCTTATAAAAAACCCTGCCCTTCAGGCATGAGGTTTAGGGCCTTCACCCTAACCACCGTATTCAGATGGCCGTATACTGGTTTCCTCTTGGATAGGTTGGCAAAGATGCCAGTCTGGACACCTGCCTATTTCCATGTCACTGGTGGGCACCGGCATTTCCCCAGTGATATTCCCCCAGGTCTGCGGCCTAGCAGGGGTACGGCACCCAGACATAACAGGCCGTCTTAATAGGTACCGACATT
This sequence comes from Pelobates fuscus, assembly GCF_036172605.1. Classification (NCBI taxonomy): domain Eukaryota; kingdom Metazoa; phylum Chordata; class Amphibia; order Anura; family Pelobatidae; genus Pelobates; species Pelobates fuscus. Next base: position 10,508,552 of record NC_086328.1, read on the forward strand.
CTTAATAGGCACAGACGTAGTCGGCCGTACTTATGGGCACAGACATAGCAGGTCGTACTTATGGGCACAGACATAGCAGGCCGATCTTATGGGCACAGACACAGCAGGCCGATCTTATGGGCACAGACATAGCAGGCCGTTCTTATGGACACAGACATTGTAGGCCAATCTTATGGGCACAGACATAGCAGGCCAATCTTATGGGCACAGACATAGCAGGCCGATCTTATGGGCACAGACATAGCAGGCCAATCTTATGGGCACAGACATAGCAGGCCAATCTTATGGGCACAGATATAGCAGGCCAATCTTATGGGCACAGACATAGCAGGCCAATCTTATGGGCACAGACATAGCAGGCCAATCTTATGGGCACAGACATAGCAGGCCGATCTTATGGGCACAGACCTAGCAGGTCGATCCTATGGTCACCGACATAGCGGGCCGTTCTTATGGCACAGACATAGCAGGCCGTTCTTATAGGCGCAGACATAGCAGGCCGGTCTTATGAGCACAGACATAGCAGGCCATTCTTATGGGCACAGACATAGCAGGCCATTCTTATGGGCACAGACATAGCAGGCCGTTCTTATGGGCACAGACATAGCAGGCCAGTCTTATGGGCACAGACATAGCAGGCCATTCTTATGGGCACCGACATAGCAGGCCGTTCTTATGGGCACAGACATAGCAGGCCAAGCCTGAATTGTGTATTATTGTTATATTATGATAACCTGTTATTCATATAGCGCTCTCCGATTCCGTAGCGCGTTACAATGGGTATGGAGTGAGCAATGGGGACCTCCGAGTTTCAGCAGAGGTCCCTAAAAAAAAAGCAGATCCTCAGAGCATCCTGTGACATAGGACCTCTAGACGCCAACCCATAGGCAGCGTAACGCCGTATGAATAACCTGAACCGGGACTCGCAGTCCCTCAATGCCCAGCAGGCAAATAGTGGTATTCCATCCGTATGGGGTATAAGCGGAAGTTGTTCCAGTGACTACCATGTCCATGAATGTAAGATGCACTGAGCAATACTCTCCGTAAACTGCGAATTGGTATGCCCATGTTCACACAGATCTGTGGAAATTTCTTATCATATTATAGATTACCCTCATCATACCACCTGAAGGGTATTGAAACCATGGGCACGTCCAGGAGTAGGGCTAACGATAGCCAACTCAATGAATTCCCCCGGGAAACTGGCAAAAAATTATGGTATCAGCGTAGACTGGTCTCCCTTACCAGTTTGAGTCAGAGCCAGGTCTGTAAGCGAGAAAAATATGCCAGGGACAGAGAAATCATACCAGAGTAGTCTCACAGAGACTTCCAGCTGGGCAGAAAAAATATATACTGAGACGGAGATGAATCCTAGAGCTAACTGGCACTGTAAACACCCTGTACAGAGTCTGTGTAACTGAGTTCATATATATCTGCAACTCACAATAACCTGTGACGTATCCCATCAGGCACTCACAGAAACCTGTAGATATACACTGACAGTAAAACTCACAGCGATCCGTGACATACACCGTCAGCAAAACTCACATCGATCTGCGATGTACACAATCAACAGAAACACTCAGCAATCCACGCTATACACCGACAACAAACCCACAGTAAACCGTGATACACACTGTCGGTAAAACTCACCGAATCTGTGATATACACTGTCCGCAGAGCAAACTAACATGTGATATCCACTGTCAGTAAAACTAATGTGTGATCTACACTGTCAGTAAACCAATATGTGATATACACTGTCAGTAAACTAACATGTGATATACGCTGTCAGTAAACTAATATGTGATATACGACGTCGGTAAAACTAATATGTGATATACATAGACAGCAAAGCAAAGCTAAAATGTGAGCTCCACTGTCAGAAAAACTAAATGTGATATACACTGTCAGTGAGACTAATGTGATATACACTGTCAGAAAAACTAAAATGTGATATACACTATCAGAAAACTAAAATGTGATATACCCTGTCAGTAAAACTAATGTGTGACGTACACTGTCAGTAAAAACTAATGTGACATACACTGACAGCAAAACTAATATGTGAAAAACACTGGCAGAAAAACTATGTGCTATATGCTGTCAGTAAAAACTAATATGTGGTTGTCAGAGAAAAACCAGAGCAAGACAGAATATCCAATAAAAACTCACAATATACAATATGTCTGAAGAAGTGAAAAATGCCCTAAGACACACAGTAATCTGTGAGATATATGCTGCAAATACCTAGTACATGGGAGGAAGGCATGGGATGCAGCACAGAGCCCTCCGTTCCACACAAAACGGAAGGCAATCCGCCGGGGGAAAAGCAGGGCAGCGGTAGCCGCGATCCGACCACCGTGGGCGGAGGAGAGGCCGCGGGTAGGTGCACACTCCTCCACCCGGCCGGCCGCCTGCGGCTCTGTGAAGAAGTTGAGCGCGGCGGTCAGCCATGTGGTGGACGGGGCGGCCACGTGTGTGAGTGGAACGGCCGGCGGGTACTCGCGTCCGACCGCGAGCACCTCGGTCGCCGGAATGGAACTAGGGGAACGGGGAAATCAGGAGGCAGCCAGAGGCTAGTCTCCTGAAACCCCTATACCGCGCAGGCAGCCCGCGGAAAATGGCGGGCAAAGAGAGTGGGCAGTGAGGGGAGGGAGGGAAGACATGCAAAAACAGGGAAGACCCCCAAGAACTCCCCTAAAACTACCACATGGAAGGGAAGAAATCCCTAAGACGACAGGGGAAGCAAAGGCAAGGGAAGAAGAAATATATGTAAGCAGACAATGACACAAAAAATAACATAATATATAGAAGTACAGAACACATGGTACTAAATAAAGGTACAGATAACAAATAAGTAAATATACTAAGAAATCAAATATAAATCCTAATAAATCATAATACAATCCAAAGCCACCCACATAAGCAGGAGGCAGTGGTACTCTGACCTGTACTGATGCGGAGCAGCAAAGAAAGAGGAAATGATGCATGGGGAGGGGAGTTTTATAGTACCTAACTTTTTTCTGATTGGTTGTTTTTTCTGTGCTGCTGTGGAGTTCTAGTAAAGAGAGACTTAAGCAAATACGAAGCCTCCTGTCATGTTATAAAATTTACATTCATCAGGCATGAAGGAGCCATGTCTTTAGCAGTATGTTATGGTATTCTGTGGTTCTGATTGATGTTAAAGGGATACTATAAGTGCCAGGAATACAAAGCTGTATTCCTTGCACTATAGCTCACTCTGCCTCTCCCCTCCGCACCCCCACTGATGTGAATAAAGGGTTAAAAACCCTTTATGTTCTTACCTTGCCCCAGGGCCGATGGCCCTCAGCACTGGGTCGTGGCTCCACATCCTCCGACGTCCCAGAACAAGCGGGCCCTGGATGTCCTCATACAGAGTGTCAGTTACCGGACCAAAGATCCGTTAGGATCCAGGAAGTGCCTCCAGTGGATGTCTGTCACTCAACCAGGGAAACTTAAACTTTTCTATGGACTTTGAACACTATCCTTGGCCACCCAAGATACTGTCAAAAAATGTTGTGCACAGTGGACTGACCCATCTTGGGTCAGTCCACTGTGCACAGGGCTTATACAGAATAGAGTTTTCAAAGTGTGGCTAAGCGCCAGTTTGGATTAGGAGGTAGGTGCTGTGGAGGTAGATCAAGGTAGTCCAGTGGGGACCGGAATAACCCCCGCCGGTCCAAGTGGGCACTTCCTGTTAGTCCGGCCGGGTACAGGAGACAGATGCTCCCTGTACCTGCGGACCATACAGGCCTCGGCCACGCTACAATAGATGTGGGGGGGAATTGACAGGGAGGGAGGGGGAGAAAGAGTGACAAAGGAGGGAGAGGGAGAAAGAGTGACAAGGGAGGGAGAGGGAGGTGGGGTTCTAATATAAATGGAAGGGGTAGAGACGGGTAGTAAAATGTATGGAAAGCATTTCTGACAGTGTCACTGAATGGCAGTTAGGAAATGCGATCACCCTGAGTCAGGGGCAGTATTACACAATCTGTATATGTATAAAAATATATAAAAAGTAATCTGCAAAGTACAAAATGTTTGTGTCATATGTCGTGCTAAAAATTAAGCTAGGAATGTGCATATTTTTTCAAAAATAATTTTTAGAATAATGATACAGACATTTTATTTCTTACATTTATGATGTTTCTTTTTTTCTCTATATATTCAAGGGACACTTTAGTCACCAGAACCACGACAGCTATACGTGATAGTTCTGGTGTCTATAGCATGTCTTTGCAGGCTTTTTAATGTAAGCACTGCCATTTTGTAAAAAGGCAGTATTTACATTACTGCTGAGGAATACCTCTAGTGGACACCAGGGGCGTATTAGCCGCGAGGCAAACAAGGCATTTGCCTTGGGCGGCATTTTTCAGGGGGCGGCAAAAAAAGCCGCCCCCAAATGCCCAGGGCAAATGCCTTGTTAGCCTTGCGGCTAACAAGGCATGCTGGGCGGCCGGCGGGCTGCTGGGCAGTGCGGGTAGGTGGGCGGCCGGCGAGGGAGCACTTCCTCTGAGCGGTCTGCTCAGCTCCCTCGCGCGCCGCAGAGTGAGGCTGGGAGCTGGAATATGACGTCATATTCCGGCTCCGCCTCCCAGCATCACTCTGCGGCGCGCGAGGGAGCTGAGCAGACCGCTCAGAGGAAGTGCTCCCTCGCCGGCCGCCCACCTACCCGCACTGCCCAGCAGCCACTGGACCACCAGGGAGACAGATACCTCCCCCCTCCAGCATTCCCAAAGGTAAGGAGGCTGGGGGGGTTAAATTTAAAAAAAAAATGTATTAAATATGTGAGTGATTGAGTGTGTTTGTATGTCTGTGTATGTCTGTTAGTGTGTGTGTATGTCTAATAGTGTGTCTGTGTGTGTGTGTGTGTGTCTGTTAGTGTGTGTGTGTGTGTGTGTGTATGTCTGTAAGTGTGTGTCTGTTAGTGTGTGTATGTCTGTAAGTGTGTGTGTGTGTCTGTTAGTGTGTCTGTGTGTGTGTGTGTGTGTCTGTTAGTGTGTGTGTGTGTGTGTGTGTGTATGTCTGTAAGTGTGTGTCTGTTAGTGTGTGTATGTCTGTAAGTGTGTGTGTGTATGTCTGTTAGTGTGTGGGTCTGTGTGTGTGTGGGTCTGTGTGTGTGTGGGTCTGTGTGTGTGTCTGTTAGTTTGTGTGTGTGTGTGTATGTCAGTGTGTGTGTGTTAGTGTGTGTGTATGTCTGTAAGTGTGTGTCTGTTTGTGTGTGTGTGTGTGTATGTCAGTGTGTGTGTGTGTGTATGTCAGTGTGTGTGTGTTAGTGTGTGTGTATGTCTGTAAGTGTGTGTCTGTTAGTGTGTGTGTGTATGTCTGTTAGTGTGTGTGTGTATGTCTGTAAGTGTGTCTGTTAGTGTGTCTGTGTGTGTGTCTGTTAGTGTGTGTGTTTGTGTGTGTCAGTGTGTGTGTGTCTGTTAGTGTGTGTATGTCTGTTAGTGTGTCTGTGTGTGTGTCTGTTAGTGTGTGTGTGTATGTCTGTATGTGTGTGTCTGTTAGTGTGTGGGTCTGTGTGTGTGTGTCTGTTAGTGTGTGGGTCTGTGTGTGTGTGTGTTAGTGTGTGTGTGTATGTCAGTGTGTGTGTGTGTGTGTTAGCGTGTGTGTCTGTAAGTGTGTTTGTCTGTTAGACTTTGTGTGTGTCTGTTAGACTGTGTGTGTGTCTGTTAGTGTGAGTGTGTGTGTGTATCTGCTAGTGAGTGTGTGTATCTGCTAGTGAGTGTGTGTGTCTGTTAGTGAGTGTGTCTGTTAGTGTGTGTGTGTTTCTGTTACCTAGTGTATGCGTATTTGTCAGTGAATGTGTGTGTATTTAGAAGGCGGGACGGGGAAGGGTTGGGTGGGGGTGGCGTGGGTGGGGGTTGGGTGGGGGTGGCGTGGGCGGGAGGGGGGCGCCTGAGTTTTGTCCTGCCTAGGGCAGCACAAAACCAGGATACACCACTGGTGGACACTCAGATGGCCACTAGAGGTGCTTCCTAGTCGAGACATGAATGCCGCCCTATGAAGTATCTGCGCATGTGCGGCAAAGCTGCGCATGCGCACCAGAGAGCAATGACGCTTCTGAATAGAAGCGTTTTATTGCTCCCTGCTCGCACCCTCCTATTTTGTCATTTTGACTAAATAGGGGGCGCGGCATCAAGAGGATCCCGGCGCTGTATCCGGGTAAGTAAAACCCCTTCCCTGTAGTGACCCTTTAATGTTATTATTTAATCATTTATATAGCGACTGCAAATTCCGTAGCGCTGTACAATGGGATAAACAACTCCTAGTTTACGGAATAAGAATATACCTGGCGAGTAAAAATGCTATCCCCCCAGATTTTTGGGGGTTTCTACGCCCATGTCTGCTTCCTCCTTCATACCCGCGTTGAGTAGCCTGCAGATCTGCCCCAAAGGAAATTGGAACTCCATCAAAAATGTGCAATTTTAACCCACGAGGTTGCAAGATATAGTGAATAAAAATCAATAAGTGCAGGCAATAAATTGTCAAAAGTTAGAATTATCAACCTTTTATCTCAGAGTTCTCTAGAGTCTAGAGCAGGGGTTCTCAACCCATTCCTCAACTACCCCCTACCAGTCCAGGATTTAGGGATTAGCCTGTTGTGTCTAAAGTGTTTTTTTTCCCTTCTAAAAACACATTAGATACAACTGGAACTGGGTAATCCCTAAATTCTGGACTTTTAGGGGAATACTTGAGGACTGAGTTGGGAACCCCTGGTCTAGAGCATGGCAGTCAGATCCAGCCCCAAACTTTAAACGCAGAGCAATAAACACATATATTTTTCCCTTTTAAACATTATACTTCCATCTGACATTTAAAGGATTAACCCCTCTTACAGAGGTCCCGAACCCTTTCACTGCCAATGGCCTCTCCAGTGCATTTTAAAAAAACTGACAGATTGTGTCTTAAAAGAGTAAAGTGATTTTTTTGTTTTTTCTTTGCAACATTCTTTACCACTGTAAGTGAAGCTATGTTCTGTCCTCATAAAATCTGAACATTGCTCATATCTCTTTTTTAGTATTTTTCTGTCTAGTGGAAAAGAACCAGAGAACATTTATTGGCCGACTGAATAGAGTGAAAGTCTTCGCCATTCAACACTAGATAAGTTGAGCTTTGTTTATTTTCATTTGGTTCTTCAAACTTTTCAAACGTACTGTGTCTGCCAGACTGCTGTGATGGACTTGAAGGAGCAAACGAGGTCTAGTATTTGTTAACCAGGCTGTAGTAATAGATAATAAATCTTTGTATTTTTGCTGGAATATGAATTCTCCTTAAAGGACCACTCTAGTGCCAGGAAAACATACTCGTTTTCCTGGCACTAGAGTGCCCTGAGGGTGCCCCCACCCTCAGGGACCCACTCCCGCCGGGCTCTGGGGGGAGGAAGGGGTTAAACTTACCTCTTTCTCCAGCGCCGGGCGGGGAGCTCTACTCCTCCTCCTCTTCTTCCTCGCGACGTCATCGGCTGAATGCGCATGCGCGGCAGGAGCCGCGCTCGCATTCAGCCGGTCGCATAGGAAAGCATTCATAATGCTTTCCTATGGACGCTTGCGTGCTCTCACTGTGATTTTCACAGTGAGAAGCACGCAAGCGCCTCTAGCGGCTGTCAGTGAGACAGCCACTAGAGGCTCTGGAGGCTGGCTTAACCCTCAGAATAAACATAGCAGTTTCTCTGAAACTGCTATGTTTATAAAAAAAAGGGTAAAAGCTAGCTGGACCTGGCACCCAGACCACTTCATTAAGCTGAAGTGGTCTGGGTGCCTAGAGTGGTCCTTTAAAGGGGTACAGTCATTCATCTTAAACTTTCACCAGTCAATAAAACATGATCCTTTAATTTGTTACTTTATTTTCATGTCAAGGCTCCATTTTCTTTTACTGAGAATGTCATTGACATATTCTCTCCAGAATATCGGGGCCATCTCGGGTTGTAAGGTAGACAGACGTGCCCTTTATTTTTCACCACAAGGCAAGATGATCGTGCTTAGTCACTGTAGGAGAGCTTGGTAAGTAAAAACTTGGAGGAGCGATACTTCAGTGCGGCCTTCCGAGATGGCGGTCAGACCCAGCCCCCTTTTTACATACCTTTTTATTTATTTATTTTCTTATTATTATATTACAGGAATGCATTAGGGCATTGATGTTAAAGGACCACGAAAGTCACCCAGACCTCTAAATCTCAGTGAAGCCACCTGGGTACCTTGGTCCTGTCATTTTAACCATGCAGTGTAAAAACATTGCAATTTTGTAGAAATGGAGATGTTTATATTACGGCGTTAAGCACACCTCTAGTGACCGTCTATAAACAGTATTGGATTGGAGCAGATCCACGGAAAAATGTCAGCAGGTATGCTGATCTCTTCAAAAGCGTAGCAGGTGCCTGCAGCGCAGGAGTCTTGGCACTGGCGATTAGGTAAGTAACTGTTTAAATGTTAGCTTCATCTCTCACATCGGTAGACTGGAAGCTATAGTCCTGAAAGAATGATTATTTGGGGGCTCTTTTTAAGCTTTTTTTTTTTTTTTTTTTTTTTTTTTTTTACAAGGGACTAAAACTATGTACTTAGAATTAGCCTAGCGTGTACTATAATAAATTTTAGAATAATATTTTTTGCAACACCCTTATTAGAATCTTCTCAGATTCACTGTGTCGGCTATAACTGTTGAGTAAACAATTTATTGCAGACTGTTACCTCTGCCCTAAATAAAGTGTGCTCGTCCAAACCAGTTGCAACCCAAACAGAGTACAATACTTGCCCAGGGACTAAGAACCATTGTTGTAGGATGACCGTATTCCTCTACTGTCGGTAGGCTGACATCCAGCCAAACAGGAAAATAAATAGATTTAAAAAAAAAAAATTCAAACTAGCATAGCAGTTTATCTGGTCTGAAACTCATTAAATACCTGGGTGTGTTAGTGGTCTGTGGGACATCTGTACAGAAACTAAGGATAGTCTATTACACATTCCCTATTTGTGGGTGGTTTAAACATCCGAACAGCGTTTTCAACAATGGCAACTAGCGATTACAAAAAAAAATTCTTTCTTTGTGTAGAAAAGCAACTCAGACATTTTATCTAGGCAAGTAAACGGTTTTATTATAAATACAGGCAATTGCATTAAGCTAAATAAATAAAGCTAAGGTTTGCAGCTGACGTGTTTTTTTTGCCATTAATGTTCTTTTCAGTACGAGCTCTTAAACTTTGATGTCATATGCAATATGTCAGAGTGGGTTTTAATAACTCTAAGGATGGAAATAATGAATTAATATACAAGTTTTATTTTATGGGTGAAGTTAGACAGCAAAGTGGGAGTTTGAAAGCTTTTCTAAATATACGGCGTGCTTATTTTTGAAAAACTAAAATAAACACACGGGCCTCAATGGGAACATTGTAGGAATTGATTATAAGATATCAGAAGGGATTTAAATTTTAAAGCAATATTCTATTAGATTTTAGGAGCAGCCATCTTTATATGATCTAAAACCAGTCGAATAAAGACCTTTCTACATGGTAGATGATCTTACTTGAAAGAATGTTTGTTTATACCGTGACCGTGTGAAAGTTGCAATGTAAACACTATAATCATGACTACTTTCTCGCAGCCTACCGTTACCGGACACATTTGGGCGGTTGTGTTCAGATAACGCCCCCATTGTTTTTGTCACAGTATTAATTTTGTTGGACAGAACTTTTAAGGAATGCACGCAAAGACTCCTTGCACCATAACGGATTTGTAGCTTATAGTGTTCCTTTAATTTTCTCTGGCAAGTACCTGGAACTTGGCTTCATAGAGAATGCTTCACTTCCATATTTGTGCCAGCCCACCAACAAAGAACTGACGTTTACATTGAAAATAATTTAATTCTATGTACCGTATTTTACTACAAATCAGAATACTTAAGAATACTCGGAATTTGAGACATAATCATAGTTTTATGGATCAAATAACTGCCTTAATTTTATATATGGCCTTGTTTGATTTCGTTGTTTCCCCCCCCCTCCCCCCCACTATTCATACGTGACTCTTATTGCTTACATGAGAGATTTTGTTAAACTTTATACAGTAAAAATATTAAAATGTATATATGGGAGGGTATGACCAGTCTTGAACCAGTGACGTGTGATTGCTTACAGGCCGATTCGCCTTCCAGTAAAACAAGCTTGTGGGCTAAAACAAACTTGTGGGCTAGAAATTGACTCAACTGCATAAGGTAAGAACTGTCTTAATATATATTTTAGTACATGTACCACAGTGTAAAGGGATGGTAACTTGATGATCAATAATAGCACTTATGCTGTCATTCTCTACCCTACTGTAGATAATTGATTCCACATGTGTTGCTAAGAACCGAGACAGTCTAGTGTCATGTTTACCAGAGATTATTATTTCTCAATTATAGGAATCATCCTGAGTTTGAGTAACTCTTGCCTTAAAAAGTGTTCGTTACATTTATAGATCAGATTTTCTTTCTACCTAGACTTCTCTGCTTGGAGATTTGACTCTTTTCCACTTATTACTTCCCTGGATGCCGTTATTTTGTTTAGTACAGACATTTTATTACAATGCACAGCATACACTTAGCTGTGTCTTTTCCTGCTGTTACTTTTTCATAAGAAGCTTGTATTAACAGGTAGGGATGTTCGTTCACTCTATTGCTAATTTAAAGTGTGGCTGCCTCTAAATTGACCCCTCAGCTCCCAGCGGAAGAATTTCTTACTTAAGCCCACCCAAGTTGTTCTGGTCTCACTAGGTCTTCTTTCATAGTGCTGTTATCGTTTACTAAGATGGCAGTGCCTAGAAATGAAATCCCCTGCCCTTCCCTGGCAGTGCATGGGAAGTCATGCATATGTCCAGGGGATCCAGCGGCTTTCACTGACCTCAGCATTGACTCTTGAGACCGCGCGAGAGCCAACATTGAAAATTAGAGACACACTGATTCTGGAAGGGATGCATTACAAGAGGGAAGTGAGTATAGTTGAAGCTGGCCAATGACAAAGTTGACAAAGGTCGTGGAGTGTAACCAAGGCTCAACTCTATGTCAACTTTATCGTCCTGCAGATTATACATACGACAAATAAGTCCCTACTTTTCCTTATGAATAACTTTGAAAAAAAGCGTAAATGAAAAAAATGGGGCAGCCAAGGGGGGAATTTGGGACAAGTTTATTGAAGGGAGAAAAAAAAAGACAGTTCCGCTTTAATAACCACTTTTGGTTTGGGGATATCCTCATGACCTGCTCCATAATACTGGCTGAAGGTTTCTTACTAACTCGATGAAAGGTTTTCTGTCCGTAGGGCAGAGTTCACAAGGCATGCTGTACACATTTAAACAAAGAAATATGGTCCCAGGGAATTAAAACCACAAGCCCTTTCCTGTAGCTTCCTTCATATTAGCAATATGTTTTTAAACCCCATGGAGAACCAGACACCTGGTATCTGAGTCAAATTCATCAGGAAATAGAAGCATGGAACAATAAAATGAATGTCCTCCATGATGTTCCGCAGACTCTGTGGTGTAAAGCACCTTGGGGCATTTCTCTGCCTCTATGTGCACGGGATTTAACGTACGTTAGGAGATTTCAGGGGGGAATATGCATTAACTTCACAATTTTGTGCTTGTTTCTGTGTGGTCTGGACAGGGAAATGAAGATGTAGGTCTGATTTCCTGGATCTGTTAATAACTCTGTGTGAAGCTAGGCCAGCCACTTAACCTATGAGTTATAAAAATGACTTTCCTTTATCAGCCTGGGAGTAAAGCGGATTTATTTGGTGGTCCAATTGCAATCTGTTCACAACCTTTATTGTTCGTGAAATCAATGGGGCTTCTGTATAAAGAGTGTTGGGTTCATTTTTGTGGGTTGTTTTTTTCTGGAGCTTTTTCTGTTTGCTCCCATTTACTCCTTTATTTGCAACGAAATGTAATCTTAATGCCCTCTCCTGTCATTGTAATATTGCCCCCTCCGAATTTGTTGCTTGTTGTAAGTGTGCCTTTTCTTTCCAATCGGTTTTCTTCCACTGTCAGTGTGGCTGTGTTTTTCTTGTCAGCGTGGCTGTGTTATATGAAAGGTAAGCAGTTTTCATGTTTTTCCTAGTTATTTAATCAGTCAGAAATCCTTGATTTTAAGATTGTGCATTTTATTCAAATTAATATCACTCCGTTATCCTCTTGGGAATGTAATCAATGGTAAAATGTTTAGGGAATAAAAAGCGTAGGAAAGACCGAATATTTATGTGCGCTACATTAATGGAGGAAAAAAGGTACCAGTGTATAAAGGAGAGAGTAACCGCTTTATAAAAAAAAAAAAAAGAATTGTGTGCTCACAAAACTGGTGAGAATGCAACACATTTCATTTGTATCCCCGGTGTGTCAGTAGAAAAGTACCGTTTACAGGTGGATTGACAATGACTGCCCCTTAAACCTAAATCCCAGTACCTCACCTGCCATTTCTGATATGAAAGTGAAGTTTATAGCAGTTTACGAGGTGCTCCTGGGCTTTGGGGGACCAGCGGGCCTTAATTAGTTTAAAACTAGACCAAAGGTAAAATGTTTTTAAATATTTCACTTAAATGCAGAATGGCACCTAAAGAGACTCTTTACAACACTATGTAAAGACCTGTGTGGGGACCCTCTAAATGGCACCCTGTCTGAGCTATTGTCCTTTCTCAGTTTTCTTACAAACGCTTGTTCCTAAATATGATTATTCTGTACTATATTTTCTGAATAAAGACGTTTATACATGGTGGATGATGTTTACATTAAAATGACACTCTAAATCAAAGATCTCACTCTCAGTCTACCTTAAGAAAAGTCTGTGGTCTGCCTGAATATGGTTATAATGGCAGATACGAATCCACATCAGGTTGCAGGCTAATCAGACAGGATGTAGGACTGTTTCAGTGCTCCCTGCTTTGTCTTACTGCCCTGAGCTTAGCACTTTCGCATCTGATGATGCGTTTGCAGTAAACTTTTTGGATCTGATCCCTGGCATCCTAAAAGGTGGGACACAATGGAAAAAAAGAGACCATTAAATCGCGAGTGTCCCACAAAAATCTGGGCTTCTGGAACGCCTCCCAGCTGCATGGGTATGCATATCATTATCTCGACATCACCAGAGCAGCTGGGGGTTTTTTGGTCCTGGAAGAGCCCTGTTTTTTGTCAAACATCCCAAAATGAAAGAAAATTTCAACCTACACAACAAAAATGAAGATCTGAGAAAGGTTTAATTTAAATCCTTGTGTATTAGTATCTTTGATACAAAATGTTCACAAAATCGCAAGTTGCTAATTGTCTGGGAATGAGCTGGGATTTTCACAAATATTCCATGACCTTTCACTAGAATGGTCCCTGATATATGAATCTTTTCTGTGGGTTTAGAATATTGATGTAACATTGGACATTTAATTTTTTTTTTTAGTTATCTATAGCTTCATCTTGATATGACGTGAGCTAAAACCTTCCTAATCACTGACTGAATGGCTGAACCATATTATTTTATTTTTTGTGGAATTGTTATTTTTGTTCTGCAGGTACATACAGTAGCATCAACAATGATATATACGTTTTGTAAACATGACAAAGACATAATAGCCATTGGTGAAATACACATCTGCATGTGATGCTAAGAATGTGACCTTTAAAATATTCGAGTACTCACTATCGCTAAACTCTTGCGCTAATGGTTAGCTGCCATAGATGGTGCTCTCGAATAACCTAAATGCTTACATTGGTACATGCAAGATATACAACTAACTACGAATCTGCACATTTTATACTAGAGTGCTTCAGTTAACAAAAAAAAGCAAGTGAAAGCCTATACCAGTCCTCTCCAATGGCCCTTCAGCCCACTGCAATCTGCGGCCTGATTGGGTGCAGTAAGATTAAAGTCTCAGCATAAAGACAAGTCCAGCACACACTGCTCCAGCTGCCCCAGGTCACTTTACGAGCCCACATCTTGCTCCTAGGATCTGGCATCGGGGTCCCAGGTTTGGCCTTTGCGCTGGACTCTCCTGGGTGTTGGGCGGTGATGTGGAGATCTCCTCCAGATTCGAGGCCTAGGTAAGTGGCTGCAGGAGTCAGACTTGAGTGCCAGGGATTGTGTTGCAAGCAGCCGAGAGCTCTCTTCCTGCTGCTGTGCTTTTTTAAAGGACCACTCTAGGCACCCAGACCACGTCAGCTTAATGAAGTGGTCTGGGTGCCTGGTCCCTCTAGGATTAACCCTTTTTTTTATAAACATAGCAGTTTCAGAGAAACTGCTATGTTTATACTGAGGGTTAATCCAGCCTCCAGAGCCTCTAGTGGCTGTCTCATTGACAGCCGCTAGAGGCGCTTGCATGCTTCTCACTGTGAAAATCACCGTGAGAAGACGTCAGCGTCCATAGGAAAGCATTGTAAATGCTTTCCTATGCGACCGGCTGAATGCGCGCGCGGCTCTTGCCGCATGCACATTCAGCCGATGACGTCGCGAGGAAGGAGGAGAGGAGGTGGAAAGCTCCCCGTCCGGCGCTGGAGAAAGGTAAGTGTTTAACCCCTTCCTCTCTCCAGAGCCCGGCGGGAGGGGGTCCCTGGGGGTGGGGGCACCCTCAGGGCACTATAGTGCCAGGAAAACGAGTATGTTTTCCTGGCACTATAGTGGTCCTTTAACCGAGGCAATATTGCATTATGTTACATTTTGTATATATTGTGTATTAATATTGTTTTTGTATTTTGTTGTACCCTATTGTATCAATGGAATTTTTTGTGAACCCAGGACATACTTGAAAACGAGAGAAATCTCAATGTATCTTTTCTGGTAAAATATTTTATAAATAAATAATAGCCGTGTGATCCATATCTGAGGTAACAAGGCAGACTGCAAGTCCAGCTGTGCAGTCGATTTTGAAGGTACCTGCTCAGCAGGGTCTGGATGCAAGAAACCCGGACCAGGATAACCCCCACCGGTCAAAAGGGGGGCGAGACCAGTCAGACTTACCATCAGACAACCGGTGTGCGGAATTTATCATTAAGGTAAGGCAGCGGTGGTCCACCTCACCCCTCACTCGAGTAGGCCACATGCTCATGTCATCCACTAGAGCCTCGGATGTCCTGTGTTTGGGTTTTGCATTGCCACCAGCAGTCGCTTTAAGAGATAATTTCAGGTGTCAAGATAAAAGCTTATCTGCTTGATAACAGCTTAGATTGCAAAAAGCCAGCAGGAGCTAGTCTGACATGCGACTATTCAGCACCCTATGGATAAAACATTTTAAATAAAAACTATGTGCTCTCCTATCAGATTTGGGAGCAGAAGAAAAAAAACCTCTGATTGGACATTCTTTTTTCTTATTATGAACCCTTCTTCCTCTGACTGTCCATACTTCCCAATTACTACTCCTAAATCATAGGAGAAGATAAAAGTGTGAATAGACATTGAACACATGCTGCCAAATGAGCTGTAGTCAAATAGTGAGCTGCCTTATTCCTCATACATGTTAACACCCTCTGCTTTGCCTGGTGATTTTACTTTCTTTCTTTTGGTACAATGCGGCCTGCTTCACTTTCCGAGGTTTCAAGTTGACTGCTTGGAACCATTTCAGACATCTAAATATTTTTTATCAGACTTTTCATTAAAGCTGTAGGCCCTAGTGGGATTGCTTCTCTCTGATCGCGCGGTTCCTGGGGAGGAAGTCATGTAGGATGAAAAGCGACGTGTTCGATTTCAAAGACTTCTCTTCAGAGACCCTTGTGAATAGCAAGGAGAACACTGCCAGCTTATGCATATTTTAAGTAACTATTATCGGAACAATAATGCTGCTAAATTGTATCATTTCAGCGATTTCTGTGTATGCTCTGTTATGTTTCTTGCCCCTGAAGACAGATGATTAACCCTTTCATTGCATTGCACTCTGTAAAATAAGTCTTTGCTACTAGAGATGCTTTGGAAATGGAATCATAAGGCATTAATTTCCGGAAATCTTTGACCCAGTAAGGTCCACCTTTTGGTCCCTACCTGGTTTAACACTCCATGTTGGTTTAATCTTTCATGACAAGACTCAATGGAAATCTGTTTATATCATGGCCATTCTTCTGGAAAATCCTCTTAGAGTCATGTAAGCATATAACAAACAAAACGTGCTATAGTGATTATGGTGTCAGGAGTGCCCTGGCGCTACATCATTATAAGTAGTTATTACCTGAGGTCCACAAGGTGCAGCTTCCTACCTCCGCTATTTCCGACAGAGACACAGAAGCTCCTTCTGTGGTGCAGGGCTCATCTCTCTACTTATACCCTTTGTGTCACTATACCCCACTCCCTCTAATATGTAAACTCACTGAGCAGGCCACCAATCCCTCTGTTACTGTGTCACTATACCCCACTCCCTCTAACATGTAAACTCACGGAGCAGGCCCTCAATCCCTCTGTTACTGTGTCACTATACCCCACTCCCTCTAACATGTAAACTCACTGAGCAGGCCCCTCAATCCCTCTGTTACTGTCATTATACCCCACTCCCTCTAACATGTAAACTCACTGAGCAGGGCCACCAATCCCTCTGTTACTGTGTCACTATACCCCACTCCCTCTAACATGTAAACTCACGGAGCAGGCCCCTCAATCCCTCTGTTACTGTCATTATACCCCACTCCCTCTAACATGTAAACTCACTGAGCAGGGCCCTCAATCCCTCTGTTACTGTGTCACTATACCCCACTCCCTCTAACATGTAAACTCACTGAGCAGGCCCCTCAATCCCTCTGTTACTGTCATTATACCCCACTCCCTCTAACATGTAAACTCACTGAGCAGGGCCCTCAATCCCTCTGTTACTGTGTCACTATACCCCACTCCCTCTAATATGTAAACTCACTGAGCAGGCCCTCAATCCCTCTGTTACTGTGTCACTATACCCCACTCCCTCTAACATGTAAACTCACTGAGCAGGGCCTCAATCCCTCTGTTACTGTGTCACTATACCCCACTCCCTCTAACATGTAAACTCACGGAGCAGGCCCTCAATCCCTCTGTTACTGTGTCACTATACCCCACTCCCTCTAATATGTAAACTCACTGAGCAGGCCCTCAATCCCTCTGTTACTGTGTCACTATACCCCACTCCCTCTAACATGTAAACTCACTGAGCAGGGCCACCAATCCCTCTGTTACTGTGTCACTATACCCCACTCCCTCTAACATGTAAACTCACGGAGCAGGCCCTCAATCCCTCTGTTACTGTGTCACTATACCCCACTCCCTCTAACATGTAAACTCACTGAGCAGGCCCCTCAATCCCTCTGTTACTGTCATTATACCCCACTCCCTCTAACATGTAAACTCACTGAGCAGGGCCCTCAATCCCTCTGTAACTGTGTCACTGTACCCCACTCCCTCTAACATGTAAACTCACTGAGCAGGCCCCTCAATCCCTCTGTTACTGTGTCATTATACCCCACTCCCTCTAACATGTAAACTCACTGAGCAGGGCCCTCAATCCCTCTGTTACTGTGTCACTATACCCCACTCCCTCTAACATGTAAACTCACTGAGCAGGCCCCTCAATCCCTCTGTTACTGTGTCACTATACCCCGCTCCCTCTAACATGTAAACTCACTGAGCAGGCCCCTCAATCCCTCTGTTACTGTGTCACTATACCCCACTCCCTCTAACATGTAAGCTCACTGAGCAGGGCCCTCAATCCCTCTGTTACTGTGTCACTATACCCCACTCCCTCTAACATGTAAACTCACTGAGCAGGCCCCTCAATCCCTCTGTTACTGTGTCACTATACCCCACTCCCTCTAACATGTAAACTCACTGAGCAGGCCCCTCAATCCCTCTGTTACTGTGTCACTATATCCCACTCCCTCTAACATGTAAACTCACTGAGCAGGGCCTCAATCCCTCTGTTACTGTCATTATACCCCACTCCCTCTAACATGTAAGCTCACTGAGCAAGCCCTCAATCCCTCTGTTACTGTGTAACTATACCCCACGCCCTCTAACATGTAAACTCACTGAGCAGGGCCTCAATCCGCCTGTTACTGTGTCACTATACCCCACTCCCTCTAACATGTAAACTCACTGAGCAGGCCCTCAATCCCTCTGTTACTGTGTAACTATACCCCACTCCCTCTAACATGTAAACTCACTGAGCAGGGCCTCAATCCGTCTGTTACTGTGTAACTATACCCCACTCCCTCTAACATGTAAACTCATTGAGCAGGGCCCTCAATCCCTCTGTTCCTGTGCGTCCAACTCGTCTGGTTACAATTACATGTCTGTTAGTCCACCCATTGTACAGCGCTACGGAATTTGCTGGCGCTGTATAAATTTTAAAATAATAATAATAATAATGTCCATGCAGCTTGTTTGTTCCATCAGTTTTTTTTTTCATGCACAGATTTTATTTTTTTGATTGTTTTGTTCCTGAACTCATTTTTCTCTCTGAACCTACCAAAATGCTTGACACGTTTTGAAAAGGAACATTCTCTCAGGAAGGAATTTTTAAAGTTGGCAACCTGTTCTGCATTTGTTAATTGGCAGAGCTGCTTGTAATGTGACCAATATGAAGATTTTGCTGATTATGTCATATTACATTTTGGTTTGGTACACAATCAGGCCAATTGCTGTGGTTATTAACACTTTCGCTGCTCTAGCGGGACACATGGAATGTATGCAAACTAGAGAACTAGCTTTGTAACACTTCTTTTTGTGCTATGTTATGTATATGTCATTGAAATCATGCATGTCTATTTGTTGCCTGTCTGATAATAGCTCATGACTGAATTCATTATAGTCTTTACTACAGTAAAAAGAAAAAATCTAATTCTGTGTATGTGTATATCTAAGTAAAATATAATTCCCTTTGCTCGTAGATTATCCCCTATGAAAACAGGCAGAAGTTGTTTCTGGGAAAAAAACGGAGGTGTTCTGATAAAAATGGTTAGATCTTGGGAAGACTAACTGGAGCGGGACAATCTGTCTCTAAAATCGGTGGTGGGGGGGAGCCTGCAAGCTACAAGCTTCTCACAAAATGATACAGGACTCCGGTAAAATTGCATTGGATGCATGAAGGAGTCTCAGAGCTATGCTGGAGATGCGGTAAAGAAGTATCCACATATGGTGGTCCTGCGCTTGTATATCCCACTACTGGAAACAAATACATGCGGAGATGCACGCTGTCTTTGACACTGACCTCCCCCTGCAAGCCCTACCGATGCTACTACATCACACTAAAATTCCCCTCTCTATCTATAAGAAATCCTTGCCTAAACGCCTCCTCAATGCTGCAAAGTCCTTGATACCCAGCAGATGGCATTCACCTGAAATACCTACCCTCCAGCAGTGGATGGCTAAGGTGGAGGAATTATACGAAATGTAATGGAACAGAACGCTGCATGCAGGAATGGGCACCATGGCCTAAATATGTATTGCGTTGGACAGCTAGCAACAATTAGGAAGATCCCATCATCTGGCATGTGGAACAAGACTTCACCCGGCAAGACACACTCTTCTTACTTCTACTTTTTTTTCTTTCATCTTAACCCTTCAAGCCTACTCTGGATTGTTTTTTTGTTTGTTTGTTTTTTTTTCTCCTCTTCTTCTTATCCTCAAACCCAGAACCCAAGTTACCCAACATCCACCAAACACCTTCCCCCATCTCTTTGAACGTCCTCTACCCCTTGCCCTACTAATCTTTTCAGAACGGTCATAGGGATATGGCATTAAAAGGGAACTTAGCATTAACCGTTACGTTAGCCTAGAGTGACGTGGACCGCATTTATTCCTGATCACCATAGCGAAAAAACTCACATTCACGATTACCTAGATACGCTACCCTTACTCTAGCATGCTCAGGCTTCTCTCTTTTTCCCAGTGCCAAATTCACTTTCATTAGAAATCTCAGTTTGCCTTAAGGACAGTTCTTGATTCACACAGACACTACCGCATATGTATCATTGTCACCTACCTATGTCTTCACACAAGACAATTTTTTTTAACGAATATTTACCTAGAGTGTTTAAACTACTTGTAATCACATAAATGCATACTACGAATCTTGTACAACTGCAGAAAAGTTACAAGTACTGCTTAATACACATTGCTTATAATGTACACAATACTCTGTTATTTATAACACATAGAAAACGCCAAATAAAGATTGTTGGAAGACATGACTGTACCATGACCATCCTTTCAGGGAGTCATTATATCTGCTTATACCGGCTTATGTGACATAATCATCAGCATATCTGACATCACCAGCATGTGTGACCTCACTGACACAGCTAACATTAATTGCACCTGAAACCTCACCAGCATGTGTGACCTCACTGGCACAGCTAATATCAATTGGATCTGTGACATCACCAGCATATGTGACATCAGCAATTGTTACAAATTTCACCTGAACATGAATTGTGATGTTATATGCTGGTTTGAATAACTTGTGTTATTCGTCTAAAACACATTCTGGCACAGATCTATGATTATGGCCTCAGTTTATTAAGGTTTCCAACTGATGTATCTACAGATGTCACCATTAAGGTATTTGGGCATTTTTAGAAATAAACCATTTTGAAAGTTACTCTAAGTGTATTGAATCATTTGGAAAGCTTATGAAATCAAGGCCTGTATCCCTAAGTATTACATGTAAATTTTAAGCTATGGGAGAGCAGTTGTTTTGGAAAGACATGATGTTTCGTTTATTGCATGAGAAGATGTTTTGTGTGGCCTTGTCAGTGGCATGGTCCATGGCTAGGCTGCCTCGCACCATAGTATGTAACGAAACGCATAATGTGTCTTTATTCTATCTCTTTTATTTTTCTTCCTGATCGAGAAATTAAAAAACAGAAAATATAGTTATTTTACTGCACAAATGTAAATTTCCATGAGCAAGAAAGAGATTACTTACTGAAAGTCTACCCAATATACTTGAAGAAAAAAATAATAATTTACAATCGTTCAATCAATTCATTTTTTTTTTTTAACTCTTTATTTTTGGACAATCATAGGCCACAGTACATTCATTACTAAAATACATGGATTCACATGACAATGCAGTATACAGAGGAGTATAAATGTGTCAGTATGTTATCAGTTCACATGCGATAAGGGTCTGATTACCAGATTTAGGGTTGATCAGTATCAGCCACGTCAGAAGCAACCCATGACGATGTAGTCATTATTACTAGACCACAAACAATCACTTGCTTCACTGCCCCTCCCCACTCAAACTGGGTTCCCACAGTTTCCCAAGTCTGCCCAGGAAGCCCATACTTTCTCAAAGGACTTCAGGTGTTTCATTTTCAATCAGATGTTAACTTTCTTTACAAGTTTTTATATCCTGCTCTGTAAATTGAACTTTAATCAAAGACAAGCAGTTCCTGCAGGGTCTAGCAAGCTATTAACAGAGCAGGTGATAGGAAATTCTAACTTAAACAGACTGTATAATAAAGGAAGTTTAAACATTAGATCTCACATTTTACAGAATGTGTTTAGAAAGGCTGTGTAAGTGACACGCAGGGACTAGGTCAAAATACACAAAGTTATTTAACTCCTAAATAACAGAGAATTGAGCAGTGAAACTGCAGGGACATGGTCTATACACCAATACTGAATTAAACTAAATTTGTTTTGGTGCTAATAATGTGCCTTTAATGCAGTATGGTTAGAGCAGTTGTAATGTTCACCCGCCTACCTCAAATCCTCATGGATTGTACATAGCTTCTAAGCTCATTTGAGCAAGGCCTTCCATAATGTTAAAGCTCTAATGAATATGTTGGCGCTATATAAATGCTGAAAATATAAATAATATTCTTAAAGATGAACTGCAATGGTGCATTCTAAAAGTTTGTTTTACATTGTATGTGTGTGTCTGTGTGTGTGTGTGTTTGTAGTCCATCTAATTCCAGTTGTAACACAAAGATGAACTGCTAAGGGAATGCCTAAAACAACAACAGATAGAGGATGCAGAAAAGGAGGACGTTCCTTGACAAGATAAACTTCTTCATGGGGTGTACCACCAGCAGATAGTGGATGTGGTTCTCAATACAAAATCCTACCAGTGGTTGTAAAAGGCAGGACTGAAAGACAACACTGAGGAACTAATCCTAGCAGCACAAGAATGGGCACTCAGCACCAGATCAATAGAAGAGGAGGTCTACCACACCAGGCAAGACGCAAGGTGCAGACTGTGTAAAGAGGCCCATGAGACAATCCAGCACATAGTAACCATGTGCAAGATGTTAGCTGGGATAGCACACACTGAGAGGTACAACCAAGGTGCTGGAATTGTGTACCGAAACATCTGCATTGACAATAGTCTAAGTCCAGCCTAAGTCCAGATGGAAGATACCACAAAGGGTAGAATGACAGGGCTAAAATCCTGTGGGACTTTCAGATCCAGACAGACAAGGAAGTACTGGCCAACCAACCGGACATTGTGATAATAGACTAGAAACAGAAGACTGCAGTGGTGGGGGATGTGACAAGTGACTATAACATCAGGAAGAATGAGAATGAGAAGCTGGACAAATACTAAAGACTGAAAGAGGAGCTAGAAAGGATGTGGAAAGTGAAGGCAGTAGTATTCCAAGTTGTAATAGGAACACTCGGGGCTGGGACTCCCAAGTTGGGGGAGTGACTTCAACAGATTCCAGGTGGGACATCTGAAGATTGCTGTCCAGAAGAGTGCAGATTGCTGTCCACTCCACCTCTGGTGGAGGACCGAGAATGAGGAATACACAAAAATATATATACCACCCAGGAGGTGGGAGAAATATATATAAAATATATATATATATAGCATATTCTAACCCAATCTAGTATCCAATGCAAATTTCAATGGCCACACTTTCTCATGCACAGCCCATGGACTTGCATGCATAATGGGGAATCCCATGAATACTGTTTCAGAAAATTCCAAATAGCACACTAATTCTGTCATCACTGGGACTACAGGATTTAAATGTTAACAATAAAAGTAAATCTAGTTGAAGGTGTTATATTTAAGAGTGCACTCAGGCTAATCTTTTCTTCTATGCCCCCTGCCCTGTTTTTTTGTCCCAGATTTATGGAACATTTTAAAGATATCCACATTTTACTACCAGAAAACTGTGACTATGGGACGGTGAGATTAAAACCATCCAGTACGGCAATAAATTGCTGTCTGATTGTTCTATTTTTTTACACAAATGTGATCCTTGTGGACATGACTTTGTGCTTTAAGAATGAGTGCCAAATGAGGTGTGATATTATATATGAACAAGGGATTCGACTTGGACAGTGAAGCGTATAAAGTGATGGAGAGAGCAGAGAGCTGCTGATAGACATTGTGTTTGCTAGATGTTATCACTTTTACAATGCAAGCCCGAATTTCCTGCTTTAAATCCATTCTTGGCAAATCTGCTGTGTAGAAAACTGATATAAATAAATGCCATATTTCACTTATTATACGGCCGTATCTTACTCTTTCGTGCATGTCTGTATTCTTTTTGGTGCCGGAGGGCCCACACCACGTTAACTGGACACATATCTTAGCAGAATATTTCATAATCCTAAAAATACCTGCAGGATTCGAAAGAGAAATATAATGTAAAAAACTGGGTTATTCTTAAAGAGACAGTCCAGGCTTTAACCCACATTTAAAATAATTCACACCCACTTAGAAAAATATACAGAGTAAAAAGGATATACCACCTATTGCAGATATAGATATGGTGGTTACATCTGTAAAACAAATGAGACATACATAGTGTTTTCCATATAGGTAAAAACAAACAATTGTATCATATGAGGATTGAACTCACAAGGATGGAGCCTCTTAGGCTCTATGTACTTCGCTCTCGGGTGCCTATTCAGGCTTTCGATAATTTTCAGTTGAAGACCCAGACTCCACGAATTCAAGAGTAAATAAGGGTTTATTAATTGATAAAATATTATATTAAAATATTAATAATATAGGACAAAAATAGGCAGATATATGTATAAAATACAGCGTGGTATGGTACTGCAATAATGGCCAAAATTAAAAGCAGCAAAGCACCACAGCATATACACAAAATAACAATACCGCCAAATGAAAGTCCCAGTAAAAAGTCCAGTAAAGTGCAAACGCGTTTCAGCCCTAGATAGGGCCTTCCTCAGTGCTAAATTCCTGGAGAACCTTCAGGGCTTAAGTAGCCCCCTTGATAAGTCCAACTGCATCCAGCTGTGCTTGAGAAATCCCGCCAGCCATATCACTTCCGGTTTTGGAAAAAAAAAAAAAAAAAAAAAAAACTTTTTTTTTATTTTTTTTTTATTTTTTATTTTTTTCTTTTTTTTTTTTTTTTATTTAAAAAACATGTGACTTCCGGTTGGATGCGGTCATGTGATGTATTTGTGTTCCACCATGCGTTCCACACTCGGGCATGGTGGAATTGACTACAGAAAATGTTCATATTGAAAGAGGGCATTTGCCCAAACAAATAATACAATAATATAGTAGAGTAAATAAACAAATTGAGTAAGCTGTGAATAAATAAATCGGAATAGAAATATAAAATACAAAATATTTGTTAATATAGGTACATATAAAACATCATATATAAAATAGAAGAAATGTAACTCAGGGGGATGTGGAAGGGAGAGGAAACATCCTAGAAGAAAAGATATTAATATAAAATATCTTTTCTTCTAGGATGTTTCCTCTCCCTTCCACATCCCCCTGAGTTACATTTCTTCTATTTTATATATGATGTTTTATATGTACCTATATTAACAAATATTTTGTATTTTATATTTCTATTCCGATTTATTTATTCACAGCTTACTCAATTTGTTTATTTACTCTACTATATTATTGTATTATTTGTTTGGGCAAATGCCCTCTTTCAATATGAACATTTTCTGTAGTCAATTCCACCATGCCCGAGTGTGGAACGCATGGTGGAACACAAATACATCACATGACCGCATCCAACCGGAAGTCACATGTTTTTTAAATAAAAAAAAAAAAAGAAAAGAAAAAAAAAAAAAGAAAAAAAAAAGAAAAAAAAAGTTTTTTTTTTGTTTTTTTTTCCAAAACCGGAAGTGATATGGCTGGCGGGATTTCTCAAGCACAGCTGGATGCAGTTGGACTTATCAAGGGGGCTACTTAAGCCCTGAAGGTTCTCCAGGAATTTAGCACTGAGGAAGGCCCTATCTAGGGCTGAAACGCGTTTGCACTTTACTGGACTTTTTACTGGGACTTTCATTTGGCGGTATTGTTATTTTGTGTATATGCTGTGGTGCTTTGCTGCTTTTAATTTTGGCCATTATTGCAGTACCATACCACGCTGTATTTTATACATATATCTGCCTATTTTTGTCCTATATTATTAATATTTTAATATAATATTTTATCAATTAATAAACCCTTATTTACTCTTGAATTCGTGGAGTCTGGGTCTTCAACTGAAAATTATCGAAAGCCTGAATAGGCACCCGAGAGCGAAGTACATAGAGCCTAAGAGGCTCCATCCTTGTGAGTTCAATCCTCATATGATACAATTGTTTGTTTTTACCTATATGGAAAACACTATGTATGTCTCATTTGTTTTACAGATGTAACCACCATATCTATATCTGCAATAGGTGGTATATCCTTTTTACTCTGTATATTTTTCTAAGTGGGTGTGAATTATTTTAATTGTTTCACTTTACCTTTAGGTGTTAAGGGATTACACCTTTCTGTCACACTTACTTTTATTGTCTATTTTAAGTTGGAAGCGCCTACACAACTATACACCTTGTGTATATTTTGTTTAACCCACATTTACATGTTATTGTTTTTAGAATCGTTCTTCTTCTGTCTCAACTTGCTAAGTGCATTCTAAAGTGCATCTTTCTTGCTGGTTTCTCTCTGTCGCTCCGCCTAACCTGCAATGTCCAGTAACGCAGTTTGATCAGAAAATATAGGAAACCTTTTCGTGGAGTGGCAGTTCAGGCAGCAGCTTTTAGAAGTAGAAAACTGATGGTTGAACTGCAAATCCGAGAAACTCCTACTCAAAACAAAAGTTAATGCAGAGTGTCCAGATTCCTGCTAACCAGACCCACCTGCTGCACGGTAGCCATATCAGTGATCCGTTATACAGGCCCGAATGGTTCAAAATCCATGGACTAGAATTCAGGGCTTCTCTTTGGCCAGGCTACTTTCTAGTGTAGTAGGAACTGTAAGAGTGAGTGTCTTTATATTGTCTAATTTCGGATTGTTGTTTTTTTTTTAACATTTGTTTTAATCTCTTATCTTTATAACCTGTTAAAATAATGGGTCAGTTTTTGTTTTGCAATTAAAACCCAGAAGCCCCAGCCTTTATCACAGCTCTCTGTAAAATCTAATATACTGGTTTGTCTCTGCCACTCTTTATCTAGTGTGTTTAGTGCTAAAAAAGGATTTCTAATATTCATGTAACACAAGCTGGCAAATGACTTTGTGCATCTGGCTTCCTAATGATTTGCAGGACATGTGATGATCTCAGCCTACGTCAGATGATAAACAGTAAGGCTCAGATCTCTCATGGGCATGGAGGATGCTAACATCCATTATTAGGATGATAACATCCATTATTCTCAGCTTCTACACATCCGTTTTCTGCAGTGAGGACCTCCCAGACCTGTATTAATGGGTTGTATCTCTATAAAGACCTCGAGCTATGAGCTTATGTGCATCTGGGTTTCAGGACATCCATTTAGTAGGTTTTGGGTTTGTTTGTATTTAGCGTAAATCAGACTCGCTGTCTGTCATAATGCAGTAGTGCTACATCGTTTTTTTTGTTATTTTTGTGTGTTGGGTAATGCTTGTTTGGTTCACAATGTGCTATAATCAAGATAAAATTAATGTTTTCCTTTCTTGGAGTTGGTCCATTTATCTTGACAATACATTTTTTTTGTTTTGTTTTTTTAAAGGCTTTGCTTCCTTCCTGATTGATTCAGACACATCTAATTACATCTCATTTATAAAGAGCACAAGTAGTTAATGTCAGGACAATGGCCCGCAACATGGGCCATAAATTTCATTATTGCCCATAAATCATCAAAATGCACAGGGAGTGAGAAAATGAGACAAGCCTCTGATAAAAAGCACTTGGTATGTCAAAGATGAGAATTCAGCTAGATTTCCCTCTCCACGTTTTAGGTTTCATTCCTCCTTTCTGGGAACATCAGGAGGCTGAGAATCCTCTGGGTTTTCTTCCTAATATAAAACACCTGTGTTCATTGCATTTAATTCTGTCTTTTGTTCCTGACACAGGGCACGCATTCACAGTGAGACAGCAAATGATTATCACCTCAATCTCACATAATGGACTTCTCAATATGTTCTGTCCTCAATGTCTGCCTCACTGCTGTCAGTCCACGGTTTAAAGTCTGTCAGCTAATAGGGGTGGTGGGCCACTAGGCAAGTGACGCACAATAGTCGTTTTGGGCAGAGACTGTCCATGCGCCTTTAACAAGCAATACAATTATTAGGATTTACTTTTATATAGCGCCAACATATTCCACAGAGCTTTACAATGACATAGTTGAGATATGTAACACAAGTAATTGACAGACAAAATAACCCTGACTGTAGTATGGTTACAGTGTAGGGAATGTAACACATGAGTATATTTGTGTGTATTTATAGAGAGAGTACATAACAGTGAACCATGTATTAAGTGATATATTGCCATCCAGGGGTTCTTGGGATAATGTTTAGTGGTAATGTGTTACAGTAATGTAGAGGTTAATGTGTGTAGTGTGTTAGGATAGCCTATGGCAGGGGTTGGCAACCTTTGGCATTCCAGATGTGGACTACCTCTCCCATGATGCTTTGACAGCAATATGGTTGTAAGATAATTCTGGGAGATTCAGATCACATCTGGAGTGCCGAAGGTCGCCTACGCCTGGTTTAAATAGGAGACATATTTTAAGATATCACTGGAACATGCATGCCCCTCTGTTGTCTAAGATTCCTGGGAGTTACAGCCCCAGAGGGGCCGCTCTTTTTGCTGCCGCTTTTAAAATGGTTTGCAAGTGCAGTTCAGGAGTGGAGTGCATTATTACTCATTCATTACAGGAAATAATTTTTACAGATGATGATGTCACCACCCATGCTGCAGGGGATTTCTAAATATGAAATAACGGGCAGATCATTGAAAATAATGTATAATCTACAGCCGACAACAAATGTCACACTCCATTCTTTATCTAACAGTACTTGCGCAACATGCCTCAAAACGTTCTATAGTGTTATATATGAAACCCTGAGTAATCTAAACGTACCTTTCCTGATTAAATACTTTGTTATTATTATTATTATAATATAGTTCTGTGATAGTTGTGATGTCTGTGTATTAAAATCTAGAGCTAGGTGGCGCTGTACGAGTTTCTCATGGTTTTTCCTTTAGCCACGTCTAGTAAAAGTTTTTGATGTGCAGTGTGAATAGTGACCAGTACAATGTTTGTTGCGATCTATTCAGTGTGCGCACAGACAATTCAATAAAAGTGCTTCTGCAGGAAACAATGAATCCGTTGTATTTAGAGTCTTCACTCTGCATTCCCAATGGATTCAGCAATTCCTTTGCACTATTGACTTTTTATCTTCCAAACCTAGACATTGTTTGCTAAGACGGAATACCATAATATAGGCAAAGCTGCAAACTGTGCCTAAAAATGTGTGGTAAAGCAAAACTAAAACTTCTCTAGTAATTATAACATTGCCTAAACATTGAAAATGACCTGTAATTTGTGTTTTTTCCCTTCATGCAATGCTCCATTTTATTTTCAAATGTATATAAAGCTTTTAGCAAGTGGCATCACAATCCAGTTGAGCCCAGGCACAGCGTTTCTCCCACAAACTATATTTAGTGGCAGAAAAGGGGAACATTTATAATGATGTTTGCCCAGGAGCCTAGATGGAGGTGTCCAGTCCCATGGTAAAGATGTGAATTTCTACATTTTCATTTTTCAGACCACGCAAAAACATATTTGGTAATTATAGGGGATAGGTAAATGGTAAACGTTTCTACATTGACTAGACATCTTCTGTAACATGGATCCATAAGATTGTTATAGCAGCCAGTGTCAGAGGATAAATGTTGTGTTAGGAGTAAATATGCTATATCCTGGTTCCCTATGTAGATACAGTCCATACATGAAGCAGTGACTAATTGAATTCAAAGCCAAAGGCATAGATTCATATCCCAATAACTGACTGACAGGTTAGAACAGGAGAACCCTCCTACAGGGAGAGGGCTGAACAGGACTCTACTGTGTTACGTAAATTTGTTCAAAAAAAGTTGTAAACTGTATCCAGCTTCTTAGAGCACAGGAAAAACAAAGCAAAAAACACACAAACCTTTTTGGATACATTTACAACTGACACTCGACAGAAAAAAAGCCATAATGAGAGCTCATATACTGTGTATCGGACCTGCAAATCTTTCAAATTAGGCATGTCCTGGAATACTTTTGGAGGAGATGGGTTCATTTTGTTTAAGGATAACATGTTGGTATGTTCTTCATGGTAATTGAAAGGGTTGTAGGAATATGTGGTAGCCATATTATAAAAGGAGATAATTTAGCTCAGAAAAGGATTGTCTGTGACCAAAGGGTAAAGATTTCTGCATGGGCAAAGTAGATTGATTTTTGTGAAAGGTTGCGAGTGAGCAGATGGTGATCACATAGTGAAATAGGTGTGTTAAAGAGAGTATGCACAGGTTAGAGAACATGAGGTCGAGAGTCTCCTCTCCATAATTATTGCCAAGCAATCTATTTCAGGCTACTGGTTTTGTCACACCGTGCAGGGAGCAGTCAGAATGCTAATCTTCCCAAATTTATGTTCACAATAAAATAAACTGACACTTTTTGGTATCTCTTTATCGGCCCAGCATCAGATTCAGGTGTTTTAGGGCAAACCGATCCATCTTCCTATCACAATAAATAGGATGTCTTCAATTGTCCAATCCTAGTGGTTACATGACACTATAGTCTGGCTGTTATTGTCAGGCTAGAATGGACACAGCCGGGTCTTGTGCTTCAAGGTTCAATGCTTTGTGTTTGTTTACATATACTCTTCTGCACACCATGTTGCATAAAGATTTGTTAATTGAGTATGTGAGTCCACTCTGTCACCTTCAACAAGTGTGGATCCTCGCTTCCGACCTTACTTTAACAAGGTGACTTTGCTCTCACAATTGTTGCTCATTGACCTGTAGTTTATACAAATCCCAAATCAGCAGTTTCTGATATGTCACCATATCAAGGTTCCGGAATCATATTATGCTTGCTCAGTTCATACACCACCATTGTAGAGTTAAAGGAACACTATTGAGTCAAGTACACAAACATGTATTCCTGACCCTATTGTGTTAAAACCATCATCTGGCCCCTCCTTGCCCCCATAAATATATTTAAATCTTACTTTTATTCCAGTCTGTTGCTGGTTCTGCCCCTGATCTTCCCATAGATTTGGCTGAGACTGTCCTGGAGGCAGTTCAGGGGCAGAGCCAGCACAAGCCAAACACAGCTCTGGCCAATCAGCATCTCCTCATAGAGATGTATTGAATCAATGCATCTCTATGAGGAAAGTTCAGTGTCTCCATGCAGAGAGTGGAGACACTGAATGTCAGTCATACTGTGCAGCACTGCCCCAGGAAGCACCTCTAGCAGCCATCTGAGGAGTGGCCAGTGAAGTTATCACTAGGCTGTAATGTAAACACTGCATTTTCTCTGAAAAAAATAGTGTTTACCGCAAAAATTCTGTAGGGAATATTTCTACTCACCATAACAAATACAATAAAGTGTAGCTGTTCTCGTGACTATAGTGTCCCTTTAAAGAGTTTATCTGTTTCCTTATATGGAATGTACTGGCAAGCGTAAATACCATTGCGGCCACTTAGTATTTGCCTCTATATGTTCTCTATTTTTAGAATTTACAAATAGTACATATGATCAATTTTTATCACTTTCTCTGCAACATGGAATCGGCAATGTGCTTCAACTGGAGTTACTGTTCACTGCATTTTGTTGTTTGTTTGTTTTTACTTTTAGGATACTGTTGTTTCAACAAGTAAACCATCATAGTGGACTGTGTTATATTTGGTTTTATCTCTGTAGGGTCAGTACTTATATGATTCACAAATTTAGGTATCATAGATACATGACTACCTTCTCAATATCTGATCGTAAGCTTTGAGAATGTGCTCAGCTGGAAGTTGACATCACATACTAGGTGTACCACCTCGGGGAGATGCGTGGATATGGTTTAATATTAGCATGTCGAAGCTAACAGCAATTATTAACAAGACTACTGATATGTCAAACAGGTGAATATTAGCAGAGCTTTATTGGGGGACTTAATAACAGAAGAATCAATCAGAGTTCAATATTCCAAATACTCACATCATAAACATGGAATTTAGCTATCTTTTAAAAGAAGCAAATCTTTGAACAATTCTGATGATGGAGTTCATATTAAACATGCAATCAGTTGTTTGGATAACAAGTTTAAACATACAGGAACACAAGGTGAGGAGGACCCTGCTCGAGGAATCTTCTAACCTAATCATGCATGTATAAATACATATGGATTTAGAACCCAGAGTATCAATATCAGCTGAAAGACGTGCAGGGAGATTTTTGTCCAGTTTGCGTGTCCGTCCAATCCCTGGTTTCCATTTGGGTACCCGTAATGTGTTTCAAATAAATGTGCGAGAAGACTTGTAAATTGGTACCACAGCTCAATTAAAAGCAGAGACCACCCACTGCGGGACAAACATAATTATTGCTGGTGTTTATTTACCTGTCAATTAAGACCAAGGACATTGACGTATGCTGCAAACTTGTGCAGCTGAAAGAATGCATTGATTAAGCATTTTTGCATGAATTAAGCAAGTGAGAGACGACCTTTTGTAAATGGGAATAATTTGTTCCCTCTAACACACTGAGCAGATGGTGTAGGAGAGGCCAGAGCTGAGCTTGGTGCTGTACTCATTACCTGTTAAGACGACGTAATGGACATATCTTTCATGAATGAGTCTAACTACAGCAAACTGTAATTAACACAATGATGGTTTAGGTTGTTTGCATTTGTTTCAAATTCGTGTTTTTTCATGTATCAGTTCAATTACTGTGCATATCTAGTGATGTCGCTAACATAAAATTTTCCGTTCGCGAACAGCGAACGTGAATTTCCGCAAATGTTCGCGACCGGGCGAACCCGGCGAACCGCCATAGACTTCAATAGGCAGGCGAATTTTAAAACCCACAGGGACTCTTTCTGGCCACAATAGTGATGGAAAAGTTGTTTCAAGGGGACTAACACCTGGACTGTGGCATGCCGGAGGGGGATCCATGGCAAAACTCCCATAGAAAATGACATAGTTGAAGCAGAGTCTTGTTTTAATCCATAAAGGGCATAAATCACCTAACATTCCTAAATTGTTTGGAATAACGTGCTTTAAAACATCAGGTATGATGTTGTATCGATCAGGTAGTGTAAGGGTTAAGCCCGCTTCACAGTGACAGACCAAACTCCCCATTTAACGCACCGCAAACAACCGCAAACAGTCCATTTGCACAACCGCAAACTCCCCATTTGCACAAGGTTGGATACCAAGCTAGCCATGTCCCATTCCTTGTCCTCACTGATGTCATTGAAGGTCTCTTCCTCCACCCAGCCACGTACAACACCAAGGGTCCCCGAAAGGTGACAACAAGCCCCCTGTATTTTTTTTAAAATGTACACTACTGTTACACCAGATATGAGTTGCACTGGTGTGACACTGTGCCCTGGCAGGCCCAGAAACGCACACGTGTGAAGGAAACTGACTGCTATTATTTCACAGTCAAATTTCTAGGTTTTTTTTTTAATGTACACTACTGTTACACCAGATATGAGTTGCACTGGTGTGACACTGTGCCCTAGCAGGCCCTGAAACGCACACGTGTGAAGGAAACTGACTGCTATTATATTACAGTCAAAAAAGTTTTTTTTTTTTTTTTTGAATGCAAGCTATTGTGACACCAGATATGAGTGGTGGCACTGGGACCACCTTAAAAATATTGGATATCGCTAAAAATCATGATCACTATATACTTTCTCTACAAACCTCTAAAACGAACCAAACTACTCATCCATCCGCTATACCACTTTATCCCACCTAGAACTAGTGCCCAGTTAAAATACTTGACTCTTACTTACCCACACTCAGTCATGCCACACACATTTCACCACTACTCTCACTAAATCCCTCTGACTACGGCTAAATTCATCTTCTACATCAGAACACTACTCCTAAGATTGGGTTGTATCCATGTCTCGGGTCTTTCATTTAGAATAGGGGCAGCTTCGGTCTCCTTCAACACTGACACTCCAGTGCATATTATTAAAAGATTGGGCAGATGGAAATCCTCAGTCTACAACCGATATATTCCTCATCCCGAGAAAGAAATGAGGAAAGATTTTAAAAGTTTGGCTTTGTAAATTTGATGCAATAAGTGTGTTTTTCTTTAATACCTTTTCACCCTCTTTGCATGAACCCGATTTACATATATTACTATTATTCACTCACTCACTCACTCACTCTCTGGGCCGGCCTAAGACATCATGCTGCCTAGGTCCAACCAGGGCCGGTGCTTGGATTTTTAGGTACATATGCGAAGATGCATTTCCTATGTGCCTCTTCACCAGCCCCCCTCCCCAACCATTAGTGGTCCCTTCCCTGTCCCTTAGTGTTCTTCTCCCCTCCCCCCTCTTTTCCCTGTCTCTTGGTGTTTCCCTCCCATTCCCTCCCTGTCCCTTGGTGCACCCCACACCCCTTTAGTGGTCACACTCCCCTTCCTGGTGTGCCTCCTACCTCTATTGTTGCATTGCCGAGCGGAACAGATCCCCTAAAGGAGCTTCAGTTTTCTGTACCCGGCCGGACTGACAGGGAGTGCTCTCTCTGTGAGCACCTCCTGTCAGTCTGGCCAGGTACAGGAAACAGAAGCTCCTGTACCGCGCTCCGCTCCGCTACACTCTGTACACACTGACAGTCACACACTCAATGACAAACACACAGACGTCATTGACAGACACAGACTTATTGATCTGACACACACTCATTCATTGACACTGACAGACCCACACTGATTGACACTCATTGACGGACACACTGATAGTCACACACAGACTCAATGACAAACATACTCTCACTGATTTGACAGACACACACTCATCATACACTGACAGACACACTCATACACTCACATGCACACACACTCATACAATCACTCACAGACGCACTCACACACATATGGATCATTCCCTGTGGTCCAGTGGGGCTGCTTGGCGGCGTGTGGCAGTGCTGTGATCAGGCGTGGCGAGGGAGCTCTAATCTCACCGCTCTGCTCCCTCGCGCGCTGTCTGCTGATAACACGGGAGCCGGAATATGACGTCATATTCCGGCTCCCGCGGCATCAGCAGACAGCGCGCGAGGGAGCAGAGCGGTGAGATTAGAGCTCCCTTGCCACGCCTTATCACATCACAGCACTGCCGCTCTGGGGTCCAGATGGTGGCCGGCAGGAGGGAGAGCTTCCCTCCTGCCGGCGGCCGCCTGTGCCGCCTTATGGACACGCCGGCCCTGGGTCCAACGATAAATGACTATGGGGGATAATGTATAATAAACACAGGTTACTGGCTATGGGGGGGATAATGCATAATAAACACAGGTTACTGGCTATGGGAGGATAATGTATAATAAACACAGGTTACTGCCTATGGGGGGATAATGTATAATAAACACAGGTTACTGCCCATGGAGGGATAATGTATAATAAACACAGGTTACTGGCTATGGGAGGATAATGTATAATAAACACAGGTTACTGGCCATGGGGGGATAATGTATAATAAACACAGGTTACTGGATATGGGGAGGATAATGTATAATACACACAGGTTACTGGCTATGGGGGGATAATGTATAATAAACACAGGTTACTGGCTATGGGAGGGATAATGTATAATAAACACAGGTTACTGGCTATGGGAGGATAATGTATAATAAACAGGTTACTGGCTATGGGGGGATAATGTATAATAAACACAGGTTACTGGTTGTGGGGGGATAATGTATAATAAACACAGGTTACTGGCTATGGGGGAGATAATGTATAATAAACACAGGTTACTGGCTATGGGAGGATAATGTATAATAAACACAGGTTACTGGCTATGGGGGGATAATGTATAATAAACACAGGTTACTGGCTATGGGGGGATAATGTATAATAAACACAGGTTACTGGCTATGGAGGGATAATGTATAATAAACACAGGTTACTGGCTATGGGGGATAATGTGTTATAAACACAGGTTACTGGCTATGGGAGGATAATGTATAATAAACACAGGTTACTGGCTATGGGGGAGATAATGTATAATAAGCACAGGTTACTGGCTATGGGGGGATAATGTATAATAAACACAGGTTACTGGCTATGGGGGGATAATGTATAATAAACACAGGTTACTGGCTATGGGGGGATAATGTATAATAAACACAGGTTACTGGCTATGGGGGGATAATGTATAATAAACACAGGTTACTGGCTATGGGAGGGATAATGTATAATAAACACAGGTTACTGGCTATGGGAGGATAATGTATAATAAACACAGGTTACTGGCTATGGGGGAGATAATGAATAATAAGCACAGGTTACTGGCTATGGGGGGATAATGTATAATAAACACAGGTTACTGGCTATGGGGGGATAATGTATAATAAACACAGGTTACTGGCTATGGGGGGATAATGTATAATAAACACAGGTTACTGGCTATGGAGGATAATGTATAATAAACACAAACACCCAAAAAATTTAAAAAAATGAATGCAACTTTAGAATTAATCTAAATTGTATGCTGTCTAGGAGGTGGGAGGGTCTGGGAGGGAGGGTTTGCTGCTGATTGGCTGGAATGTGTCTGCTGACTGTGTGGTACAGGGTCAAAGTTTACTCAATGATGACGAATAGGGGGCGGACCGAACATCGCATATGTTCGCCATCCGTGGCGAACGCGAACACGCGATGTTCGCCAGGAACTATTCGCCAGCGAACCGTTCGGGACATCACTATGCATATCCAATAACAGTAAATATTGTATACTTTCTGAGCAGGCCCTTCCCCACACATTTACTATGATAGCTGCAATTATTGTGTGTCTGTTTTACCCATTGTACAGCGCTGCAGATTACATTGGTGCATTGACACTCCAGGCTGGGGTTAATCCTCCCCCCCGCTCCCCCCCATAATTATTATAGATAGCGCATTAATAAATACATAAAAACAAATAATTAAAATACAATAAATATCCTCACTGCAAAATATCAGTCTGTGGAGATCCATAGTGAGCTCCCACCAAACCAGGAAGTGATTTGTTCTATAGCAATGGTGAGCTTATCCCATACGCGAAAGAGGAGATAAGGTTGTGCCATGGTGCAACCTTATCTGATTTGTTTAGTTATTACTTACCTGTGGGGCTTCTAGGGAGCCCTACTATTTTAGGTGTGCTGCCTCATTTACATATATTCCAGATATTGTATTTGTTTTTTAGAATGCTGATCCTTTTCCATTTAGTTCCTTATCCCATACGCGGTATTTTATGAGCACAGCAATATATTCCTGGAGTTGTAGATCAGCGGTGAGTTTCCCTCAATGAAAAGCTGAACTGCACCTTTCAGGCCATCATATTAGATACGGGATTGTTTTTGGAGCAAACATGAAACAGAGCAGATTGATTGGGAAGACATAAAGGATTGGGGTCATAGAGCAAAACAAATGATAATTATCTTAAAAAAATAAAGATTAGTAGGCAGAATCCTCCCAGCGTAACTGTATCTACACATTGCAACTGATCTGTGGGTGACAGGTGTCAATCTTTAAGGACTAACAGTAGACATAATTCAGGTTTCTGTTCCCCTGCACAGTGGAATTCTGGGAACTAATTGGTTCAAACCATGAAATCCTATGTTCTCATTGTCTGCTGGCATTGCATGCAATAAGCAGCCACAGTCACTCTTTTCCTTTCAGTAGTATATACAGGATACAAAGGGCGTGATCTAACACCACAATAAGATATAGCCCTATGTTAAATGAATTTGGTTAGATGAATCTTATATTAAAGGGAAACTATAGTGCCAGGAAACCAAACTCGTTTTCCTGGCACTATAGCTTCATCTTCCGTCAATGAGCCCTTCTGTCACTTACCTGGGACCAGCGGCAATGTTGATCCGCCTATGCTCCTCCCCACCGTCAGCCAGGGGGAAGACCTAACGTGCGCAGCAATGGCCACTCTCGCATTAGGATTGCCCAATAGGAAAGTATTAATCAATGCTTTCCTATAGAGGGATTCTGGTGACGCTGAAAGTCCTCATGCATAGCGTGAGGACGTCCAGCGTCATTTAGGCGACCAAAAGTTGCCTATCCACCCGGAAGTCCCTCTAGTGGAGTTACCCCTAGCAAGTAATTATTGCAGTTTATAGAAACTGCAATGATTACATGCTCAGGGTTAAAGGACCTGGAACAATCACCCAGACTACTTGAATGAGCTGAAGTGGTCTGGGTGCCTACAGCGTCCCTTTAACCTCTTGGAAAGATGTGCTTACAATGGTTCATGTAAAATATAGCTGTGACTATTTGCATGCCATGTGATAGCCTTTCATTCTTCCAGCCTTTGAGAACAGATACTTTCCCATTCAATCTGTGACCCTATTTAATGTGAATACCAGAAGGCTTACCAGTAAAACAGTTTGTTTTGTTTAGGTTTCAAGATCATTTGTACTTTCACGTGTCAACATCTAATTACGCCATTTCCCTTATTGGATCTCTTCTTGCTACTGAGTTCTCCAAAGCAGTGGACTCTGCACGTATTGCCCCCTTGATGTAAACCATCCCATTTGAAATCTTCTGTACTGTCAATAGATTCCCAATCACACTAACCATTCCTGTAAATGCCTGGCCAAAGCTCTTAACCCATTTACAGAAGCACGCGCTAAAGAAAACGGATCCTAAAATGTGATGCATAAAATACAATTTACTTACAAGTGACTACTGCAGTGATTTTATGTGGCCATGGTGGTGGGAGTCACTATGTGCAATGTTTCCCCATGCTGAGAAAGTGTCAAGATAGGCACGGTACGCATCCAGGACCTCCTTGAAGGTTTGCTGGGACTCTCTCCAGTGTTTCTTAGAAGTAGGTTTTGCTATCTCCAGCTGCCTTTTGCCTTTCCCTGCTTCCCCCTTTTCCTTTTGGGTGTTTCAGTTCTACCTATTTGAATGTGCAGATCGGTTGCCCACTGGCTTTTGGTGCAATTATTGGAGGTAACATCTTATTATCTTTTTTTTAATGAATTTTGCACTTTTTCATTACCTACCTGTGCCATTATTTTGGAGCTTCTACCGTGTGCGAACTTCAATGTAAATATTGGTGTCCGACAAACCCCTAGCCCAGGCATAGGCAACCTTCAGCACTCCAGATGTTGTGTACTACATCCCCCATAATGCTCTGACACCTATAATGCTGGTAAAGCATCATGGGAGGTGGAGTCCAAAACTTCTGGAGTGCCAAAGGTTTCCTATGCCTGCCCTAGTCAGTTCAGGTATTTCCAGGTATGTTCCAGCTCAAACACACCTGCAGTAATTAATGAAGCCCTTGATTGGTTGCATCAGGTGTGCTTAAGACAACACCTGGTGTTGCATATGTGTGCTGGTGTAAGGGAATCTATTCAGGGGGTTGACCAGTTTTGAGACTGGATAAGTCAATATAAGTTGCATTTTCAGTTGAATTTCAGGAAACCACGTGACACGTTCGTTGTGTTGAGCTATTTCAATTGCTTTTGTTTGATTTGTTTATTGCAAATAGCTGAAAGTCTGTACATTGCAGCAATAAACCTGATTTTCAATGGAGGTCAAATAACTTTGATTACAACTGTATATAGAACCGTGTTTTTAATATTATGGATACAGTGTTTCCCTTTTGGAGGCTTTTTCTATTTTGCCCTTTGAGATTACTGCTAAATTTACTAAATTACACCTATTCAGGCGGTGACTCTACATTACATGGCATGGCTTCTGCTGTGATACGCCATATTGTATATCCATAGCCGGGATAATACTGCCTCAGCTGGCTGACACTGAGAGTTTATTATCTTTTTTCACGTGAGTGTGGATCCTTCTTTATCCGCTAGTGATTACTGTATTACACTATATATAACTTGTTTCCCATTGGTGCTGGAACTACAAGCAGCATGGCTACAATAACTTGCACTGAGATTTGTAACCTCATATTTGTTACATTGGCACATCATACGTTTTTATTTTTATTTTGTGTTTTTATTCCTTGTGGACCGATCCATGTTTTTATTTGCAAGATATGCCCTTGCTATATCCACTCGTTGCATTATTGTGTTCTGTATTAAAGCCAGATCCCTGAATTATTTCATTCATTAGAAAAAAAACAAGTCACTCAGCTACCATATGATAACTCACTCGGTTCATACAAAGCACATTTGGGGCTTTTCCCTAAAGTGAAAATCACTGGAAATTCAAAGTCACTTTGAAAATTTAGGCCACATTAGACAAATTCTCCAAGTCAATTCTGTTTTCAGTTTGCCTTTTATGGCCTTAAATTTTAAATTTGCTTGGAATTCCTGGACATTCTCACTTTCGTGAATAACCCTGATTATTGCTATTAGATCACACTTATTTCTCTAATACTCTTCCAGACTACAACTCGCATAGAATTTCAGGTGTTGCGATTCTTCTAAAGTGTGGAGGGTAGAGTTTAATTAAGACCACTAAGCCTTAGACTATCACTGAGATACTTGTCAGGATGTTGTGGTGTAATTTCCGGTGGATAGTCCATGCAAATTTAATATCTAGCCATAGTTGTATGCAGTTTGTGTGATTGGATCAATGCTTCTAACATTCCCGGGTTCAAAGCAAAACAAGTTATTGATATTTGACATTTCTGGCTGTTCACATGGATGGAGTTCAGATTGTGAAGCTGCAGTGGGTCCATTCTTTCACATCTAACAATTGTAGGTGGTCTTACATCAGAACCAAAGAATATATGATTTATGGCTGATCCGTAGTTTTACCCCAGCATGAAGCCATTGGTGTTCGAGGTGGTCCTCCGCTCTTCTTGTGAGTTAGACACATTTTAAGCAGAGGGCAGATATGTGGTACTTTTACTTTCAAGTCGGTAACGTTTTTCCTGTGTTCTGAAGAAATGACTTCATGTATGCCTTGCTGGGCTTCAGTCTGTATGGTAAATAGAGAGTGCTTTAACTACACTTTTCTCAGTAAGAGTTGTTAAAATAATTGTATTTCTGTTTTCACATCTGCAAAAATGAAGCATAACGGCATGAAGCCCATTAAACCATTTCATATCGTACTGTAATAAATTCTTCTTCATTCCCATTGCTATTATTATTCCAAACTCTTTGCAGTTTGAGTTATTTATAGCAGCTCATTCATCAGTAAAAACTTCAAACAAAATCTGTTAGCCTTCTAATTGTAAGCCAAAAACAACGAACTGTAAGACAACTCGTTTAGAAACAAAGCACTGGAGGCCACTAGGAACTTGGTTGGAAAATATGTGGAATTTTAACAAATACCAGGTAGCCAATATGGGTTGGCATTAAACCCACGAAACTTTCTCAGCCCCCACCAAAGCATTTGCAAAATGATACTTTGCTTTATTTGTATTTATTTAAAATGTCTGATTCTCATAACTGTGAGATATAAAGAATCAACAATGGTGGGAGATTGTTAATTACTATGGCGAGGTGAGCTTCCTGTGAATATGTCGCAATGCCATAGCAAGACAAGATATAACATTGTTTAAGGTGATAGTTTGGAATGGTCGGACTGTCACAATGTCCTTGATTTTACAAAAGTCTTCTTCCAATTAGTGCATTGTTTTTATTTT
This sequence comes from Pelobates fuscus, assembly GCF_036172605.1. Classification (NCBI taxonomy): domain Eukaryota; kingdom Metazoa; phylum Chordata; class Amphibia; order Anura; family Pelobatidae; genus Pelobates; species Pelobates fuscus. Next base: position 10,549,515 of record NC_086328.1, read on the forward strand.
CTTCTAACGTGGAGGAGGAGAGGGCTATTGAAATATTTCAATGTTCCAAATTCTTACACTTTGTTTTAATTAAACGTGAAGCTAAAATATAAAGCAATCAATATATGTCGTTTTTAGAACAGTTTCTAACATTTGTATTTTGTCTAACTCCTATTTTTATTCTGTGTAATACCTAGGCAAAGTACGAATATATGTCAGACTAGCTCTGAGCCTCGGTGTGAGACATTTTGTGGACAATATTGTGCGATGTGTAAGCACTTATTCTGAGAAATTGGTTTTGGAAAACTGGATGTGGCACTCTGCATTTTTTCAAGCTGAATATTAACAATAAACTCTGATTTGAGGATAAACCATGATGGGAACTCTTGTCCTCGTGAGAAAATATATATTTGGCTCCTAACATGTGAGTGATGGTGGGTGTCAGCACTTTGCTGGATATGCTGAAATGTGTACACAGAGATTATATGAAGCCATAAACACATTCCCTGAGTTGTGTGAAGTAAGGTAGGGACACATTTCATAATGCTAGATGGGAATTGTTCCTTTATTTTCCACAAATGACATAAAATACACCACATTAAAGGGAACCTCTCGACACCATAACAATTCATAGGAATTGAGTTGTTATGGTGCCAGGATGTCCCTGGCGCTGGCTCACCTTTAGTGGGTATGTGTTAACAGTTAAACCCAAACAGTACCAGTTAGCCCTGCCCCTCTCCTTACACTATTTTCAGAGGCTTGAATCAGCCTCAGACAGGGGCATCACTGATGGCTTTATGCATCAGCTGACACTTTAAGCCAATGAGTAGCACCCCATTCACACGACGACTTGAGAGACGTAACAGTAGCGCCCTTTCATTCTGATGAACTTGTCGTGGTGCCCGGAGGTTCACTTTAAATAAAGCTTAACATGCAAATGGAGTGTGTGTGAAGCTTGGTTAGAGAATTAAGTAATGCATGAAGCTATGAGACTGCTTTGCATTATGTGAAGCTTGGTGTGAGTACACAGGTGCATTGTATAAAGCTATGTGTGCACCAGCCAGGTAGCACTGTGTGAAGATAGGATTGAGCACTGCTCATTGTGTGAGTACACAGGTGCATTTGAGCACAGCTCATTGTGTGAGTACACAGGTGCATTGTATAAAGCTAGGTGTGCACCAGCCAGGTAGCACTGTGTAAAGATAGGTTTGAGCACTGCTCATTGTGTGAGTACACAGGTGCATTTGAGCACAGCTCATTGTGTGAGTACACAGGTGCATTGTATAAAGCTAGGTGTGCACCAGCCAGGTAGCACTGTGTGAAGATAGGTTTGAGCACTGCTCATTGTGTGAGTACACAGGTGCATTGTATAAAGCTATGTGTGTACCAGCCAGGTAGCACTGTGTGAAGATAGGTTTGAGCACTGCTTATTGTGTGAGTACACAGGTGCATTGTATAAAGCTATGTGTGCACCAGCCAGGTAGCACTGTGTGAAGATAGGTTTGAGCACTGCTTATTGTGTGAGTACACAGGTGCATTGTATAAAGCTATGTGTGTACCAGCCAGGTAGCACTGTGTGAAGATAGGTTTGAGCACTGCTTATTGTGTGAATACACAGGTGCATTGTATAAAGCTATGTGTGTACCAGCCAGGTAGCACTGTGTGAAGATAGGTTTGAGCACTGCTCATTGTGTGAGCACACAGGTGCATTGTATAAAGCCAGGTAGCACTGCGTGAAGATATGTTTGAGCACTGCTCATTGTGTGAGCACACAGGTGCATTGTATAAAGCCAGGTAGCACTGCGTGAAGATATGTTTGAGCACTGCTCATTGTGTGAGCACACAGGTGCATTGTATAAAGCCAGGTGTGCACCAGCCAGGTAGCACTGTGTGAAGATAGGTTTGAGCACTGCTCATTGTGTGAGTACACAGGTGCATTGTATAAAGCCAGGTGTGCACCAGCCAGGTAGCACTGTGTGAAGATAGGTTTGAGCACTGCTCATTGTGTGAGCACACAGGTGCATTGTATAAAGCCATGTGTGCACCAGCCAGGTAGCACTGTGTGAAGATAGGTTTGAGCACTGCTCATTGTGTGAGTACACAGGTGCATTGTATAAAGCTATGTGTGTACCAGCCAGGTAGCACTGTGTGAAGATAGGTTTGAGCACTGCTAATTGTGTGAGCACACAGGTGCATTGTATAAAGCCAGGTAGCACTGCGTGAAGATATGTTTGAGCACTGCTCATTGTGTGCGCACACCGGTGCATTGTATAAAGCTATGTGTGCACCAGCCAGGTAGCACTGTGTGAAGATAGGTTTGAGCACTGCTCATTGTGTGAGTACACAGGTGCATTGTATAAAGCCAGGTGTGCACCAGCCAGGTAGCACTGTGTGAAGATAGGTTTGAGCACTGCTCATTGTGTGAGCACACAGGTGCATTGTATAAAGCTAGGTGTGCACCAGCCAGGTAGCACTGTGTGAAGATAGGTTTGAGCACTGCTCATTGTGTGAGTACACAGGTGCATTGTATAAAGCCAGGTGTGCACCAGCCAGGTAGCACTGTGTGAAGATAGGTTTGAGCACTGCTCATTGTGTGAGTACACAGGTGCATTGTATAAAGCTATGTGTGCACCAGCCAGGTAGCACTGTGTGAAGATAAATTTGAGCACTGCTCATTGTGTGAGTACACAGGTGCATTGTATAAAGCTATGTGTGTACCAGCCAGGTAGCACTGTGTGAAGATAGGTTTGAGCACTGCTCATTGTGTGAGTACACAGGTGCATTGTATAAAGCTAGGTGTGCACCAGCCAGGTAGCACTGTGTGAAGATAGGTTTGAGCACTGCTCATTGTGTAAAGCAAAGTGTGAGTTCTAAACACTGTTTAAAGTTGACTTGAGTCATTGCACTGTGTAATGCTAGGTGTTAGCCATCAGCATTAAAGTTATGTGTCCTCTTTTATGAGGCTAGTTCACCAATTTGTTAGGTGTCAGTGTTTGGCTGTGTGTTTAAGGTATGCTTGGACTGGCCATTGGGTAAACCAGGCAAATGCTCAGATCATGCTAAGATCATAGGCCGAGTCCAACATGGGAGATCAGAGGATTTTTCCTGCTGGCCCATGCAGAGCCGGCGTTGTCCCATATCAAAGATCTCTCTCAATGGCCCACAGGTACTTCACTGCGGCAGAGGAAAGGAGAGGTGAGAGAAGGACCTGGGGACTCGCGAGCTCAGAAGGTTGCCACAGTTACCATGGCAATGTTCCGTCAGTGCTGAATCTCACTAGAGTGAACTCTACGCAGAGAAGCTGCAGGCTAGAGTTTACTCAGTACCATTAGACCACCAGGGTTTACAATGTCCCGCGTCCCTGGGTAAAGGTGAGAGGAAGAGGGGGGGATTGAAAGTTTATTATTACGCAAACACACTCTTTACAGCCCCTACACACACTACATCACATATACAACTTACATTACAGCCCGTATACACACTATACCCAGTGGCGTAATTACCATGATTGCAGGGGTCACAGGAATGGGACAAATGAAGGGGCTGTGGGAGGAGGGAATGGGACACATGGAGGGGCTGTGGGAGGAGGGAATGGGACACATGGAGGGGCTGAGGGAGGAGGGAATGGGACACATGGAGGGGCTGAGGGAGGAGGGAATGGGACACATGGAGGGGCTGAGGGAGGAGGGAATGGGACACATGAAGGGGCTGAGGGAGGAGGGAATGGGACACATGGAGGGGCTGAGGGAGGAGGGAATGGGACACATGGAGGGGCTGAGGAGAGGAAATTAGTCATTGTTGATAACCAAACACCCAGGGCCAGCACAGCCATTAGGAAAACTAAGCATTCGCCTAGGGCGCCAGCCTGCTGGGGGCGCCCACCTGGATATTGCCTGGTGGGCTGCCCATGTCTTGGGCCGCAGCGCTGGGCGAGCGCTGCCCCCTCCCCCCTAGCGCCGGTCCGATCCTCCAGGCGCTCAAAGGTGGGGACGTGTGTGTGTTTTATGTCTCTCAGTAAGTGTATGTTTGAGTGTGTGTCTACCAGTGAGTGAGTGACATGAGGGGGCGGCAAAATGGATCTTTGCCTAGGGTGGCAGAAATTCTTGCACCAGCCCTGCAAACACCCACCCCTGTCTGGCCCTGCCCCCTTCTCACTGATGGAAAAATGCCCAGTCCGGATTGTTTTTCCCTCTCCTGTCCTATGTAAAGGTAATGCGATGTAACCTGGTAATGGAGCTCATATTACTTAATATTGCATTTATCTGTGTTTATACAAAAAAAGCACAATTTGTGTTCTGGCACATTTGAAACCTTGTACAATCTTGGAAAAGAGTCGTTTTTATCTAAAATTGTTCTACTACCAATTAGAGTTTGATCCATTCATATTCCGGATGCAATCAAAAGGTTAAACATGTTTTATTAATAATAATAATAATAATAAAATATTTCTGTGTGCATTCCTGACTTGCAGTGTGTGGAAGATTCTGCTGACTATGCCTAGCTAAATTTAGAATAAACTTTTTTTGAATTCCGTTTTTAATGAAATAATCTAATAATGTTTGATTAACTATTGACCGCATGCTGAATCATATTGTGAAAACTATCTTTATATATGTGACTTCGGGCTGTTTTTCTTTTTCAAAACATTCAGGTCCTTTTTTCTCAGTAAAAATAAATAAATCTTGCAATAAAATGTATTCTTTCCTACAATACGTTGTTGGTTACCACCAGTGAGACACGTTGGTTGTTAAGAAGTGACCTTCTGTGTTTTGTTCAGCAATAAGTTAAATGAGATATGGACACATCATGCTAAATCGTGTTCTAAAATGATCTACTATAGCGCTAAATATGGCATGTTATCATTTTGAGTATTATTTTGTTTTTTGTTTTGTTTTTTTCTGAATAGTTGAATTAATAGAAAATCCTATGAGATTGCTAGCAAGGATTAACCTGTGAGACAATATTTGGATTCCGTTTAAGCTGACATTTCTACTGTACTAAACATGTTTAATATACTCACCAGGGAGGCAGTGTAAGAAATGTGAATACATTTTGATGCATTGGTATTTGTTCCTTTTGTCTTTTATACGCTTTCAGTCTAGATTGTTAAACTTCAGACCGGGTCCTTAAAGAAGACTATATTCGCTTCTGTCAAACAAAGTCATGCAATATAATTCATCAGCTGTTTATAATGCTGTATGTAAAATGAATGGTAACTTGTCTAATAGTTTTAATATATATATATAATAAAATCTTTCCTACACATACAATAATACTTCTGAAACAGAATGTCTGCGGTGATGCTCTGATTAGTTTTTTTTTTTTTAAATATGCACCAATTTTTTCCATTGTGTTTTAATTTCTAATTACATTTTTTATACTACAGGACAATGTATACAATATTTAAGAATTCTAAGGTTCTGTAGTAAAATGTTTATCTAAAAATCACAGCATTTTATTTGTTTGGTTTATCCATGAATTGACCAGGAGACAGAGGTACACCTCTATTTGGCAACAACGAGATGCTGTCTTGACCCCCTGGTTTAACCCTTTATGCGCATTTTAACCCCTCTTTTGCAGCCCAAGTCTCTCCACCCCCGCCCCACGCTGCTCTGTGCTCCCTACTAGTTATTGTTGCAATGCCAGGGACCTGGGAGCTGCAGAAGATGAGAATGGCCATGTTACTCTGATAGTCTGCAGAGAATGGTGTGCATTGAGGCCACAGAGGCGAAGATACAGCTGTTCATCTTATTCATGCCCCCTCCACTAACATGGCCACTCTCCAATTGTAGACCGGGCAGAGGTGCAAGCATACCCCCGCTCCTGACACCCAGGGCCAACTGACCACCATTATTAGTACTACTGCAAGGGGATGGTAAATATTGGGCTGAATTGGAAAAACTCCCCAACATTTTTCTTTTCCAGCTTTGCTATTTTTCCCTTAGATTTGCAATTCCTTTGAAAGTTCCTCATAATTCCTGGGTTAGTCAACAGCTCATATGAAAACCTCATTATTACAGAAAGTTGTAATGTTAAAGTAGCAGTGTAGGTACCATGACCCATACTTGCCGATATACTGGTTATGGTGCCATTTTTTTTTTTACCAAAGCCAGTTGTGCCTGAGGCCTGGCCCTCTACCCTGGTTTTTCTAAGAATACAAAATCAGCTAGTGGAATGTCCATACTAGCAGTATTTCATCCATATTTTAGTACTATTAATTAGGTGAGCGTGAACACCCAATTTATAACACTAAATATGAATAAAAATGTGGAACTTCTACAATCTCAATAGGTGAGCAGGAGGTCAGGCAATGGTAGTCCTCAGCACACCAATTTGGTCAAACCACTATCAATAGCAGTTTAATTAGGGTGAGGGGGGGTGGGGGGTTTGGGAGGGGGGCACTGATAGCCAGATGGCACCGTGATCATGATGTTAAAATGCATAGGCTACTCCTTTAAAGAGACACCACTAGTTCCTCTCATTTCTTAGATTGCCATAGCCAAACACATGCATTGCATTGGTCATTCTGCTGAAGAGAGAAGCAAGCTTTGTGTAAGTATTAATCCCAACAGATATCAAAGGTTCAGCTATAGCAGTCTAAAATTACGGCAGGAGGGCAGGGCCTGACTGCAGAGCCGTGCAGACGTGTCTCTCTGGGGCTCCCGCACGAAGCGACTAACTGAGTTGGTAACCTGCTCGGTAAAGCGGTGACGAGACGTTTTCAGTTCCTAACAAGACAGACAAAGCTGGGACCTACCGGGGGACACCAATCATGTCGCCCAAATGCATGGAATCTCCGCATCGGCATCTGCGGCCTACACACGCGGCAGGCGCGGGGGGGACGGCCACTCCCCTGTGCCTATCAGCCGTGGAACGATCAAGCTTGCACCTCCGTTCCCCCCCCCATGGACCGGTGGGGGTCATCCCGGTCCCCGCCAGCCCGAAGCACAAGGCACAGTCACTCTCCCGATCAAGCTGTAAAGGAGACGGCCAGCGCAAGATGGCGGACAAACACATGGGAGCAGAGCTCAAGTCACCACGACTTACTGACAAGCAGCTCACTCTGACGGAGTACTACTCCATACAACTAGACATTATATTCCAGCGCTTCTGGGACAACATGGAGCAACGTAGTAAGCAGACATCCCCTGCACCGGAACAGTGGGCAGTAAAACAGAGGGAGCAGAGCGAGAAGGGGCCGCGCTCGGGCACTTCACGCAGAGTCGCATCCAATATTCACGCTGGCAGCCTACCTGGGCCGAAGGCCACACGGAGACTAATTCCGCAGCACCGACCACACCGCCGGAAGCCTGACCGCTGCAGGCGGCGGCAGAACTACCGGGCTCTCCAGGACGCCCATGAAGGGGTAGACCCGGCCTCATCGAGCCCCCGAGTCTGTGGCTCACCGGTGCTGGCCCTACTAACGACCCGGGGCAGGAAGGCGGCTCCCTACCACTCGCCCCTCACCCTAACCATGGGGATAGTGCAGGTACTAACGTCAGTGTCACTCCGCAGAGGTATCGGCTGAAGCGGACCGATAGTCCCGCAGGACCTGCCCGCAGAAACCCCTGGCAATGGACTGCACTACATATAACCGTCACCTGAACTGTCCATGTTGCCTCCTATGACCACAACCACTTCTTTACTCCGTTCTTGCCTTGCATTGCCATGATGGACTGGCGGTTCCTACAGCATGTTCCCATAACCTGTTTTATTTACGCCTAAATAAGCAGTGCCTAAAACTAGCAAAGCGCAGGACTGTTGTGTTTAGCCTATTTGCAAATGTTTATTATTTAGAAAACGCAAAGCCATACAGCTTCAACCATAGGCACAACTCCTACTGCCATATACATGTCTAACCCAGCTTTTTCTATTACTCACTACTAGTGAACCATAGTCTGCTGCTTCACTATTTACCAATCACAATAGGAGGTGTTTGATATATGTAGTTTATCTGCCTACTAGGTTAAAACATGCTATTCCTATCACCTAAACATATCATTTATGCAAGTATTTAACCCCTTAAGGACCAAACTTCTGGAATAAAAGGGAATCATGACATGTCACACATGTCATGTGTCCTTAAGGGGTTAAAGCATGTATCCAGCAAATAGTGAACAGATTTAATGCCTACAAGAAATCATAGCTATGTACCTACTTATTAAAAAGCGCATTGTCTAGCAAATACCCTACCTGTTATTAATCAATGGTTTAAGCTTGTTAATATAGTTTAAAATTAGGTACATTGACAGACCTGTTGGTAATTTAGGACTGCACCAGGATAGCTGATCTAGCACTGTTAAGCTTCAATCATTCTTTTTCTTTTAATTTACTTCAGTTAACCAAGCTCCTATCATTATGTTGTTCACATGACGTTTAAAAAAAAAAAAAAAAATGGCTGTCTTTCTTAGGAGTGTATTACACACCATCTTGTTATTATTAACCTGTGTTACCTCACAATGCCTCCTTTTTCTATTCTGTACCCCATAACGCATGTGCCATAATAAAAGAAAGATTTACAAAAATTACGGCAAAACAAATGGAAACCCAGTGAGAATGTCTTATCCCTGGAATGGTGATAATTGGAGCTTACATTGTTATTATTATTATTATTATTATTATATTTATATAGTGCTAACACATTCTGTAGCGCTTTACAATGGGTGGACTGACAAACCACCATCTAAAATGACACCATGGGGGAATGCCCTGTGCCAGGGACGAACCATGGCAATGGCTCCATAATATAATGCTTAGCACCATGTCAGAAAGACAGTGCCACCAACAATGGTGTTATCTCCCAATAATCTGACCCGTTTCCAAGCAGGTGGGTCAGTCTTCTCTTCCACGATAATTCATACTTAAAATAGGTTAGAAAAAACAGTCCATCCCATGCGTTAACCTGTTTGTTAAAATATATATGTATACCACAGTACATGACTGCAAACAGTATTATTTTATAAAATATTTTACCAAAAAACAACAAATTATCATTTTTCTTGTGTCCGTCAATATGTATATGCAATTGAAAGTTTTTGAATTACACATAAAAAGCAGACAGCCAGTTTAGCAGCACATTTAGACCCCGATGATGCAGTTTTTGTAGCATTGTTTGAGTGTAAACATGTCCTGCAATATTTCACCACTGTGTCGATTTACAATGTATGTTCTAGATGTGTTTCTGTACAGCCTGTATTTCACATTTATAAACACGAATATATCTGAACTTCCCACCCAAACATAGTGATGTTGATAAACCAGTATGTAAGACTGCCCATTACATTAATGTCTTTGTTTGTTTGTTTGGAAGATACTGGAAAATTAACTGGAGGTTTACAGATCTTTTATTTGTTTTGGCATTTTACCGTTGTAGTCATCAGAGACCATAAGCGTAAAGGTGGAGCCCTGCTAGCTTTTGGGACATAGGAAACAAGCATCCTCTAGAGTCTAGAATGTAAGCTCATTGAGCAGGGCCCTCCACCTCTCTGTTCCTGTGTGTCCAACTTGTCTGGTTGCAATTACATGTCTGTTAGTCCACCCCTTGTACAGCGCTACGGAATCTGATGGTGCTATATAAATAATATAATAATAATAGTCTGCACCTTTACTGGCTAGCTAGGGACCGAGTATGCTTCTTCGACTATCTCACTTTGCAGTTAAATCAGAGATAGAAATTGTAACAGCAGCTACGTAGACATATGGTGAGGATACAGTCATTTGACATTTAGATGTATTTATTAATCCAAAATAAAATAAAAATCTGAAATACAAACATAAAGTAAACATAGTAGCAAAATCTATTCGATAGACAGACAGACGGATGGATGGATGGATAGATAGATAATGTTGTGTTAACGTGTTCAATGGCTGCTCACCATTGGTCACTGCCCCAATATAAAAATCCACGTAATGATAGCAGTGACTTCTGGGGTCTTCGTTCCCCCACATTGGAAACTTGTTTGAACAGGGCCTTCTTTATCGCTTTCTCTGCCAGTATTACTGCGTATGTCAATTATTTTCCAAACAATACTTAAAGGGCTGCAGAAAATGTTGCTGCTAATATCAGACTGCTGTAATGTTACAATATAATCGCTATAATTTATATTATAAATATCCACGAGTGGCTTGGTAATAATGCACCAAGCCATGGATTGCCGCCGTTACCTGTATACTTTGTTTTATGTATGTAAATACACATGTATAAAGCGATCTAAATAAAGCTTATTTAATTCCTATTCAGGAGAAACCCGGAGAGCTAGCGAGGGGCAGGATATTACTCCAGCTAAGTACCTATTTACTAACATGTCAGATATGTAGGTACAGGTAGCTGGTATTCCTCTTACAAGGATCCTAAACCTGAGGCCTACAGTTCAGTATCCAGAACTCCTAATAATATAATGATGTGCAGTCGCTAAACTCGGAATTATGGAAGCTTGTCAAAAGAATGGCAAATTCTTACTCCTTAAAAACTGTGCTGGGAAAATCGCTGACTGGGAGGGGGGGGGGGGGGGGGGGGGGGTTACACATCAGCTAAAATTTGCAATTCCCTAGTAAGTTCTCCATAATTCCCTGTTTGGCGAATAAACTCCAAGTAAAATCCCATAATTACATCTACAAACAGAAACAGAAAATGATGGTTTGTATACTTAAAATTGATTTTTTTTAGAAAAATAAAAGTTTGTTTCAAAACATTTGTGAAACTGTTAATTTCTAACAAAATGAGAAAAACTGCCGGCTGAATATACACGCAGTTACAGATTTGTAAAATGTATTGGTTTTAGAAATTCATTGATATTTTCATCATTTGCTTTCCCAAAAATATACCTGTATTTATTTATTTTTCTTTCTTTCATTATGACATTTATTATTTTTGGAGTTACATCCCAGACTTGTAGTTAAACATGTTGTTACACGGTGGACCTAAAACCTTAAAAAATGCTGAAGGACCCTAAAATGTTTACCTTTATATACAATAAATTGAAAGGGATTGTTCTTTACGTCGTGCGTGGATGAGCTGATGAATATAAAAACATATACAGAATAACCCTGAATTAAAATTTTCAAATTTGAGATCAGAAATTGTTTCATTTTTTTGGCCTAAAAGTTGTGACACTGAATATTCTAAGAATCCCTGACAGTTCCCACATTATGTCAATGTTACATATACAGAGGGTTAAGAATATGTCTAATCAGTATTTACTGCAGTGATGGGTGTGAAGAATTCTATTGATTGGCTTGGTGTAACCTATCACATGATACAGGGTTCATGTATACCCATCCTATAACTGACACAGTGTCCCTGTTTCCCACATTCCCAGATTCAGACTGACCCCAGACAGTGGGACACTGTGGGAAATGGATTTCAGACAGCCCTTATTAACTCCTGCAATGCTGTGTGATTGGAATGGTTCCTACATAGAGATCCAGTCTGATACATTGGAACCCACCCAGCCCCTGCCATTAAATACACACTGGATGAAGATTGGGGTAAATTAACCACAAACACTGGATTGCATTATATATATATTGAATCGGTGGTTTATTCTTCAGTTCGAGTTAATAAAACATGACCTCTCCTATATTGTCTTAATAAACAAAGTAAAATATAAAGTATAATACATTCTTGCAATTCTGACCCCCAATCCGTTATTTAAAAACAAAGTTACAAATCATGAGCCGATTTACAGATTACAATACAGTTTTTCTCTAACGCAATGTCGTGTTTTTAAAGCGAGCGTGTGTGTACCTCTATATTTACTATCAATTCGCTGATCACGGAGTGCCCTTTAATACAATTATTATTATTATTATTATTATGGAGATACATTTGTATTTTGTAATGAGTTTTTTTCTGTTAAATATCTATTTATATTGTGAACATTACAATGCAATACATGGTTTCTAGAAATAGCAATATTATTATTATTATTATTATTATTATTTAATTGTTATATTATATTACTTCTCCAGATAAGATAAATGAACCCACGATAAATGCAGGATAGATTCTAACACAGGATGGATGTGAACGATTTAATTCAAGGTTAAAAAAAAAATATATAGGAAACTTTTTAGGAAAATCTTTTACTGGGAATAACCCGTATCTGGCAAGGCTAGAGGGAGATAAGAAAACACAGGCACCCCTAATTGGTAAAATCTGCCCTGCACCTGGGAATCAATCATTAGAGAGGCATTGAATACAGGACACCCATTGGGATTTGGAAACAGAGAGCGGAATGTGTAACTAGCAGGTAGCCCGTCCATAGTCACCTTAGATATACCTGTGAGGACACTAGCCCTGTCCTGGGCACACTCCTTAGATCCTGACACCCGCTTATTGGACAGAATGCTGTCTATGCTGAAGAGTTTGGGTGGGTTCTGGATTTTTTGGTTGGTGGTCTTTAAGCTGCAGTCTGAAGTTCCTGGTCTTGCCACGTCCTGGTTGGCATCTTCTAAACTTTTCTGTGCCATAGAAGAAATCTGCCTCTCCATCGCACTTTCACTCCCAACATCACAATCCAGATTGCTGGTGGTTTCTTCTTCCTCCTTGTTGAGTGAGACACCCCTTTCCGGCAAGCTTGCTGCAGATAAGGAAACTGAAGGTGGATGTGATCTGTTCCAATGGACAGAGGTCACCCGTGGGTGATTGGAATCCTGACCTGATGGAACATTGGTGGTTTCCATGGGGTCACCTTCCTCATCAGAAGACATCTCCAGACCAGGGTCATCATCACACCCAGAGCTTGGATGTCCTTCAGTGGTAGCTCCAGAGAGCTGAGCATCAGGTTCCAGAGCTATCCCACTCATTACTGCATTGTTACCAGCAGGTTCTGGTTCCCTAGCTTCCCCCACCCCACACACGTTGCTGTCACAGGGTTCTGCTTTATATCTTTTATCCTCAGGAGACAATGGGAGTTTGGGCTTCCTCTTCCGGCGTCGGAAATTACCGTTTTCAAACATATCCAGACACTTGGGGTCCAGTGTCCAGTAACTTCCTTTTCCAGGCTTTTCTCTTTCTCTTGGTACTTTAACAAAGCAGTCATTGAGGGACAGATTGTGTCTTATCGAGTTCTGCCAGCCCTGCTTATTGTCATGGTAGAAGGGAAACCTCTCCATAATGAACTGGTAGATGCCATTGAGAGTCACTCTATGGTCAGGAGAGTCCTTAATCGCCATGGCTATCAATGCAATGTAGCTGTAGGGTGGTTTCTGGGGAGGGTCTTGTCTGGAGAGCATATTTGTAGAAGCAAACCCCAGGTTGGACATCAGTGTCCTGTCTCCCCCATACAGGTAGACCAGAGGTGATCTGTGCAACTCACCTGCGATTTGAGGTAGGGGGTTGTTGTAAATTCGGTTCATAGTTCGATCTGCAGGAGAAGGCTGGATACAGTTGCAGAAGTAAGACGCTGAGATCTGCTGAAGTTCAGGAGAGCTGTGTGTGAGCTGGACCCCACCACTCTCCTCTCCACAGCCTGCTCTCTCCGTGTCCCTTCTTCATAGTTTAAAAATGTTAAATAATTGTTGTAAGTTTGCTATTTTATGTTGACTTAGCGCTGGAAAATAAATTGTCTATAATAAACAGTCATCCAATTCTCAGCCCACCCACATTAATTAAAATTTCATTGCAAAGAAAGAGGAGGAAAAAAAGCCCTCTGCAGTTTGCTCCACGTGTCTTTTCTGGTACCAGCCAATGGGTCTTTAGGTTCTTCTTTCATTTGTTTGTAAAATTAGTCTGTTGATAAGCCTGCCCACCCAAGTTGAATCAAGCTGTGTTTATTTGGAAAAATTTCCGGGCACCCAATACATAAACTCAGTGATCTGCTGTTTGAAATATCACGTCCACCATTCACACTGCTAACTCACAAGAATCGGCAGCACTCAGTAAGCGAAAACAGGATCTGCTTTACATTGCTCCAGAGAAACTTGCAAATGTGGCATTTCTCAAAGAGGCTCAATGTGCTGTGCGTTTTGGGTCTGATTCTGGCCTTGTTAGTCTCTTAGTAATACTAGGTAGAAAGAGAGAGGATCTGGGTTTTACAGAGGTGTTAGTATTAAGGGCTTACTTTCTAAACAGCGAATAACTGACAAGAGAATTGCTCATCCTAGGCCAGAATTGTAAGAATCTCCAACTCAGCTCATTGTGCTCCAAACTTGGGGTTTCCATGTCAATTCTCCTCACTTCTCTCACTGTGAGGTGAACTGTTATAAAGTCACTGTTTAGTGGTTTATTTGCTAAATAACTGATTTGAAGTGACATTTAAGCAAATTGCTACATTTATGCTAAAAAATAAACAGGCTGTGGCTATAAATGAGTTGTGGATTTTGTTTTCCTCCAATCCTCTATTGTTGCCTAAACTTTGCAATTCAATTTATTACATTTCGGGTTTTTTTTGTGAACGCTTGTAATTAGTCTGGAATTAACCATTTAATTTTAGATTTGAGGATGAATTAGGAAAAACTAAAATTCTCCATCTTGGCTATATTTCCAGCCTGATTAATCTGGACTAAATCCGGTAAAGTCGTGGGGCATTACACGTTTCGGCCTTTAAACTCTTGGATACTGAGAAAATGGGAATTGTGAGTTCACCCGGAACATGCATTTCTCAGCATTGGTGCTGCAGTGGAGAACAACATTTATACAAAATACAGATTAAGGAACAGCACACACAAGAATACAGTTTTTTATTTTGCAAGGGTACTTAACATAACCTATCTTAATGTAGGACCCACCGATATTGGGGTACTGTGGAGTACTGCTGGGCTTTACACCATGTGGCCATATAGTGGAACTCAATCCACATATTTGTTTGCTAAGAGAGGTCATTTTAAGTAGATTTGTAAAATGTAAATTCTTTAACCTGGTTTTGTGTAAACTGTTAAATATATGTTAAAACTACTGCTGTGGTGTGCATTGAATCTAATTCCCAATGTAAGAACTGCTGCCCTGAACTATCCTGCGTTTCCTTAAGGTAAAAATATATAACCTGCAATATCCATTTCCTATATCTCTTATTTTGTCTTTAGGATGCTCGCAGGGGCAGTGGACAGTGAACTGTGACACTCTCTTTCTGACATGTGAGAATAGCCTTCGACTGCTGAATCTTCAATAAATAGAGACAATTGAATGAATTAAGATTTCTATTCTGATTTTATTGGGTAAAACAATGTTATCCGCTCGCTGCGCAAAGAGGTTCTTCAGCAGTGCTTGCATTGCAGTTCCTCAAGCTGTTCTGTTTTGCAGTCCTGTCTATGTACACATACGCACAATATAATAGTTACTGGTGGTCTGACATCTGGACCATGCTGAAGCTATGTGTGCTTATAAACAAAAAGCGGAATAATAATATTGAAATCTGTATGGAGTTAGCCGGTCAGTCCGTTGCACACGAAGCACTCGCTTTTCTGCCGGGCCATTAAATTATACCACCGACTATGGCCAATATTTAGGGGGGGGGGGGAACAAAATGGGATTTTAGTTCCATTGTAAGGGGACTTGGCTTGGACAAAGAGGGAGTTTTATTATTTGTGAATGCAGGTCTGTAACTTCATAATATGTACTTTCCTGTTTATAGCAAGGAGGGGGATTATAACAACTTTACAAGTGCACACAGCTGGGCAATGATTACATTATCCGTTTGTGATGATTTTTGTGTAAACCTTCAGCTTTCCATACACTGTTACTCATCTGACATTGTAATCAAGGTATTGGTAGCCTCTGTGACTGTAATTAGTGCCCCGGCTCTTGTGACTATGGAGACTTGGGGTCATTTGTCCTTTTTCTCCTAGTGGCTCAGTGACACAGCAATGTGTGCTGCATAGTCCACTCAGTGGTCCTACTATCCGGTCAATGACTTTCTATCCACATAGAGGAAATCTGTTCATTTAGACGCCTCCTCACTCAGACACTGCTTGCCCCTTGTGACCTGGAATCTGTAGGTGGATATATAGTGTCTAGTCATGACATTGTGGGCGGTGGGGCATGGTTACAATGTGTCCCCTAATACTATCTAGTACCTTTTAGACCTGCTGTACCCAAAACCACCATGATGACCTTGCTAACATGCTCTTAATTGCATGATTATTCCAACTGTGGGTGTTTAAAAAAAAGGGATGGATGATTTTTGGGTTAGAATAACAGAATATTAAGGGGTACAATAATTGATGTAAGTGGTAACAGTGTGCTGATCCAAAGAGATTTCTGATTGCCATTTTGGAATTAAGGAGGATTTTGTTTCCCTGTTTGTGTGATTGAACTTTTCAGATGCATGCACGGTCTCTAATCTCTGTAACACTCCATTTCCTTTCTCAGATCACCACCTCTTATCATTTGTTCTTGAGAGCCCCCTCACCCAACATTCTCAACCTTAGCCTTCTCTCAACCTTACCCTTCTAAACTGAAGGGGAACCTGAATTCTCTTGACCTCCAGCAACTGTCATCTGATGTCCTTTCTTAACTCTCATCCATCCATCCCTACCTTCTCTTGTCTCTCTCTGGCTATCTCCTTATATAACGCCACCCTCACCTCTGTCCTGGACACTGCAACCCCGTTCCAAACATACACCTCAAAGTAGACATGCCTCCAGCCATGGCACACTAAATCAACCGGCTACGTAAAGAGATGCTCCCGTTCAGATGAACACTGCTGGAGGAAGTCTCGCACCTTGTCCAACTTTCTCCATTATAAATGTATCTTGCATTCATACATGCATTTACCCTTCGCTAAACAATCTTACTTTTCCTCTCTCATTAGGTTATACTCACAATTCCAGGGGTCTCTTTGACACCTTTAACTCTCTTCTTCACCCTGCCATGGCCACCACCCAAACTAACCTTTCAGACAATAGCTTTCGATGCTATTTTACTGACAAGATTGAGCAGGGAAGGAAGGAATGTGTGATTCGCTCTGCTCTCTTCTCTCTCTCATTTAGAACATGCATTTTCTATCCTTCAGGCCTTCTCCAAGTACTGAACAGGAAGTGACTGGGCTTCTACTTTCCTCTCGCCACACCACTTGCCCCAATTCAGTTTAGAATCAGCCTGTTCACTATTATTATTATTTATATAGCACCAGCAGATTCCGTAGCGCTGTACAATGGGTACCAACCTAGATCTGGCAATGGGCAGTAGTAGAAGTGTAATCTCTGCGTACGAATCTGCAAAGTTTGGATTCCTTTATTAGAATATGATTGTCACTCTTTATTGCGTTTTATTTGAGCCCACTACACGATTCGACTGTATGGCAGGACTTTACAGGATATAACGACTGAGAGCTCATTTCTTCAGCATCTGTCTCCCTGATAATCTAGTGGCCTATACTTGGCGCTGGTCCACTGAAAAGGAAATGGTCCCATTCAAAGAATTAATTACACGCACTCATACTCACGGGGCGTGTGGGTTTTATCATGAAATCTGCAGCTGGTTTTGCTGAATTTATAATATAAATATTGGCAAAACTAAACTGAGTAGGAGGCTCTTGTGATGTCAGCTATAAAAGTCTCCCAGTGAGAGACAATGAAAGGTGTCACAAATGAGATAATTGTAGACTAAAGTGTCCATTAAGTGAATCATTATTTGGGTGTTTGGTGATTCGCTGAAATAGATTGATTTATATCTTTTTTTTCATTTACAATGGCTTAGGCAAGTTCTCAGAAGATAAAAGTAAGTTTATTTAAATAAATCCTTTGATAAACGAAAAGGGCCCAGGCCAGCTCTTAATGCTAAACAGTCATTTTGCACATTTTTAATTACTTGGACAATATTCTGCTTAAATGTGTGAAAAACAATTCCTCAAAAACCGTCAGGATCACTTTGATTTAGAATGTCACAAATAGTATATTATGCCATTTTACAGAGTTGTAAAATCTGTTGTCTTTGAGATAATTAAAATAAATACTGATTGACATGCATATATAAATTGAATAAACCAGTTTAATGGGACTATGTGGGATAAAATTGACCCTTAAAAAAAATAATTTTAAAAATAGGAAATAAGTTGCAGATGAGTCACAAGTAGATTGTGAAGACTATTACTAACATTAAATAACTGCCTCACACACTGCACCCCACACACAGACAACCCATCACACACACTCACTGAACCCATCACACACACTCACTGCACCCCTCACACACACACACACTGCACCCCCACACACAAACACTGTACCCCTTACACACACACTACGCTCCTCACACGCACTGCATCCTACACAATCATACTCTGCTCCCCTCACACACTGCACCCCACACACAGACACTGCACCCATCACACACACACACAGCACCACACATACACTGCACCTCTCACACACACTATACCTCTCACACACACACTCCACCCCTCACACACTTTTGCCCCATCCCCTACTACAAGCTCTATCCCTTACTACAGCCCCAATGCCAGCAGACCCAAGGTAAGGTGTCAAACTGTTCTGAAACGGTTGGACTACTTACTCTTGGAGTGCGCCATGGCACGTCAGGCACCATAACCGCCAGAGAGAGCTGTTATTATTTTGTCATAATATAACAATGCAATACAAGACAGACATAAAAGGAAACGTTTGCATCGACACTAGGTTGAAAAATTTGGGGGTGTCGCAGCACCCTGTACATTTAAGGAGCAAAGGGAGATAATGAACAGACAGTTGACTTCTTCATACGTTTTCTCCCACTCTGTATATTTGTTATAAACATAGTTTTTATCTTTGTTGTACAACCCATTTATTATAATAGCTTGTCTGCCATAAATTATAGAAGTAGAGTATAATGCCTACCGCCATCAGACTCTCCCCTAGTCTTGCATCTTTTAAGAAGTGCCTTAAAACCCATCTCTTTAGGAAAGCTTATGGTCTCCAAGACTAACCCTTACCTCACATACCTGTCTCTTGCCCTCTCCTAAAGGGCAGCCCACCTTATTTGATTGTAAATTCCTGTCCTAATGTGTTTTACACCCCACCTCCTATAGAATGTAAGCTCGATCGAGCAGGGTCCTCTTCAACCTATTGTTCCTGTAAGTTTATTTGTAATTGTCCTATTTATAGTTAAATCCCCCTCTCATAATATTGTAAAGCGCTACGGAATCTGTTGGCGCTATATAAATGGCAATAATAAATAAAATAAATAAATAATTAGGGAAGCTTAGCGAACATAGGAGACACCGATTCCGGTAATCAGGTAACATTCTTATGAGTAAGCATGGTTTCGAGTGATATCCATGTCTTCGAGAGGTGGTTTCCTGGTGGTGGGTGTGTGCTGCCCCCTCCATTTCCTATACGCCATCCGTGTCTCCGATAGACAGTTACATGAAAAGGGTCAGGAAAAAGGAGAGAGTAGAAAAAGAAAAGAGAGACAAAGGTAAGCGGTGTTGGGTAAGCCTCATAGTTCGTATCGTCCATGGTGGCAAGGCGTGGGGGGGGGGGGTGGCAGGAGCAACAGTGAAATTGGTTGGTATACTCATAGCAGTCATACTGTGGTTCCCATCTGTTTACACACAGCTTTAGACACAGTATAGTAAACCATACGGTTTGGCTAGCTCAGCTGAAGTTGTGCATACTGCTTTTGGATAAAATTAATATAGGCAGCAGCCTGGAACGCTCACTGCGGGGTCCCTGATTGACAGCTGAGAGTCTTATATAACACTTCATTATCAGATATCGAGGTTTATATATTTAAAAATTGTAGGATTTGTGCCCTGTGCTCTTAAGGAGAGTTGCAGGTACTTTCTACCGGTGACCTTTAAAGATACATTGAGGCCAGCTGTCAGGTGAACTAGCTACATGACAAAACACAAGGCATGTCATTGGTAATTTAATCGGAAACAAATAAAAATCATTTCTGTATGCATTAGGGATCCCTAGCATACGAAGACAGCCAGTACATACAATACATACCCGTTTACCTGACAAAACTGACCTGAGTGTATCTTTAAAGGTCACTCGAAGCCCCATCACACAGTTAGAAACTACAAAGCGTGGGACATCTTGTAATTTGTATTATTGGAGGGAGGAAGCCTGTTGTTGGGCTAAGTATGCCTTATGTGTACAGAAAAGTTTTCTTTTTAGAAATGAAGGTGGCTTTTTTACATTAAATGCCGTATGTTATCTAATCTAGCTAGTTTACCTGACATATGGCCTCAGTACATTATTAAAGATCACTCGAAGCACCTTCACAACTTTTCACAATTGCCAAGCTGACCCTAGTCTGAGATTGGCCACGACTGCAGACATTTGTTATGTCACCTCAGATCTACGCTTGCCCATCAGCAGTCAGGAAGACAACTGGAATGCGTAGATTCTACTGCGTGGTGTCAGTTGTCAGACTTGTGTGTGTTGTGTGTGCACACCTCATGCACAACTTGAGCTGAGCTCTCTTCCCTTCCGCTAGGGAGCTGAGCCGCAGGCCTACCAGAAACACTTCCTGCGCGATAAAGCTAATACTCATATCAGTCTCAATACACATACAGCAAACTGCAAAGCTGTTGACTGTTCTTGGTGAGTGTGTCTTTTACACATGTTTTTAATTTCTCTTTATTTTAATCAACTTTATTCAATAAATAAAGTAAACGTATGTCATGTTATTTGCAGATTTACTTGTCGATTCAAAACATCTTATTCCATGCCAGCGAGCTGCCATCTTGAGAAGTTGTCATGATGTTTACTCCTCCCCAAGGTTTGAAGTTGATTGGTCCTTTCGTGCGTATAAGGAGGAGTATTAGGAGGGGAAAAGGTCAGATGGATGTAATTAGCTATTGGAGGTGCATTGAAGATTCCTAAGGGAGCAAACCGATGCAAGGATACAGAATGCTCAGACTCTGGAGAAGGCCTACAAGGTCCCTGTATAGTAAAATATATAGGTCATTATCACTACAATTTCTTCTTAATTGTGGAGATTAGACTATGAATTTGTAAAATTTAGATTGGAATGGCAAAGAGTGGGGAAAAAACAGTCTGTAGCAAATCTATTTTTCAACTTTTTGCGTAATATGTGTAATTTCTGAGTGAGTGAACCCAGCAGACCTTAGTTAGACATTACTCCAAGATTTGTTTGACATTGTTTTACAACTACCCTTGACTAACAAGCAAGGAGCAAATGGTTACTTCTGAACCCCTTTACAAATGCTCTCTGTATTTCAGACCGGCCGCTGATACCTGGAGATGACCTCACAGCACCTCCTGTCTCGGCATTGCCACACAGTGAGACAAGTTATTAATAGATGCATAGCAAGCAGTGATGTTTCTAGTTAGAAGGGCCCCACAAATATAAGCGTTGCAATCAAGTGAGTGACCAATGTGTAATATCCACTAACTGTTTACCGGGAGTGACCAATGTGTAATATCCACTATTTACCGGGAGTGACCAATGTGTAATATCCACTAACGGTTTACCGGGAGTGACCAATGTGTAATATCACATATGCTAATCTCTTTATCTAATTTATGCTTTCATCTTTCAAGTAAATCCATACCCCCTAACAGCAGTGTCCAGTGAAGCAGGAAGTCTATTGGCAGGGTAAAAGGGTGGACCACTGACACGAATCACGTGACCAGAACTGCCAAAAGGGGCAAACATGCCCAAAAAGGGGGCATGTCTGTCCAAAGAATTGGAAGGCCAGCCTGGCATCAGTGTCCTTATGTATCACAGTGTCAGTGTCCCCATGTCGCCCAGTCCCCTAGTCTCCCAGTGTCTGTGTCCCCATTTCTCCCAGTGTCCCCATGTCTCAGTGTTTCCCGTGCCACTGGGATACTAGGGGACACTGAGAGACATGGGGACAAAGTGAGACATGGGGACACTGAGAGACCCAGGGACACTGAGAGACTTGGGGGCACTTGTGGATACAGACATGGGGACACTGGGAGACATGGTGACACTGAGACATTTGTGGACACTGGGAGAAATGGGGTCACAGACACATGGGGACACAGACATTGGGAGACTAGGGGACACAGACACTAGGGACACTGGCTGGGAGGCATGGGGACACATACACTTGGGGACACATGGTAGACCTGGGGCACTTGTGGTCATAGACATGGGGACACTGGGAGACATGAGGACACTGAGACATTTGGGGACACTGGGAGACCTGGGGACATTAGGGACACAGAGGGGGGACACAGACACTGGGAGACATGGGGACACAGACACTAGGGACACTGGCTGGGAGACATGGGGACACTGGGAGACTGGCTGGGAGACATGGGGACACTGGGAGACATGGGGACATTGAGAGACATGTGGACAGACATTGAGAGACTAGGGGACACTGAGACACTAGGGACACTGGCTAGGAGACATGGGGACACTGGGAGACATGGAGACACTGTGTCCCTAGTGTCTTCATGTCCCAATGTGTCTCCCTATATCTCACAGCATCCCAGCATCCCAATGTTTCTCAGTGTCCCCAAGTGTCTTAGTGTCCCCACATCTCCTAGTGTCTCATTGTCCCCATGTGTCCCCTAGTGTCTGTGTCCCCATGTCTCCCTGCTGCCTTTCCCTCCATCCTTTAAATACCTGGTCTGTAGTCTGTCTCTGCAGGCTGGGAGCGGCTGTCTGGACTCTCTGTGCTGTGTAGCTGTTCCCCTGCGGATCAGTAAGCAGAGAGAGGCAGGGAGATGCTGCATCTTCCTATCCCTGCCTCTCTCCATACACAGTGGCCGGTGCTGGTATTGCAGAGTAATCTCAGTTTATACTGAGAAAAATATTTGCATTTGTATTGCCGGTATTACTGCAATACCGTCATGGCCAGGCAGCCTCAAATACCGTCTGTGCCTTAAAATACCAGTCTGATGGCAAACCTAAGAGTAGTGTGGGCCTATTCCATGGGCCTGGGCCTGGAGCTGCAGCTCCATCAGCCCCTATGTTAATCCGACCCTGACTGGGAGTGACCAATGTATAATATCCACTATTTGCCGAGAGTGACCAATGTGTAATATCCACTTACGGTTTACCGAGAATGACCAATGTGTAATATCCACTTACAGTTTACCGAGACTGACCAATGTGTAATATGCACTAACTGTTTACCGAGAGTGACCAGTGTGTAATTTCCGCTAACTGTTTAACGAGATTGACCAATGTGTAATAGCCACTAACTGTTTACCAAGATTGACCAATGTATAATGTCCACTATTTACCGAGATTGACCAATGTGTAATATCCACTAACGGTTTACTGGGAGTGACCAATGTATAATAGCCACTATTTCCAGAGAGTGACTAATGTGTAATATCCACTAACGGTTTACCGAGACTGACCAATGTGTAATGTCCACTAACTGTTTACAGAGAGTGACCAGTGTGTAATATCCGCTAACTGTTTACCGAGAGTGACCAGTGTGTAATATCTGCTAACTGTTTAACGAGAGTGACCAATGTGTAATATCCGCTAACTGTTTAACTAGAGTGACCAATGTGTAATAGCCGCTAACTGTTTACCGAGAGTGACCAAGTGTAATAGCCACTAACTGTTTACAGAGAGTGACCAGTGTGTAATATCTGCTAACTGTTTAACGAGAGTGACCAATGTGTAATATCCGCTAACTGTTTAACTAGAGTGACCAATGTGTAATAGCCGCTAACTGTTTACCGAGAGTGACCAAGTGTAATAGCCACTAACTGTTTACAGAGAGTGACCAATGTGTAATATCTACTAGCTGTTTACCGAGAGTGACCTATGTGTACTATCCACTGTTTACCGAGAGTGGACAGTATTCTTACAGAGTCGGAACATGTTACACTCAGCCACCATCAGCCAAACTCTTTAAAATAGGAATAAGTAAAGTTAGTATCCCATTAACCGTGCTGGCTACCATATAACAACAGGGACACAGGGTACAGCCTATTACACATGTGGAAGGCTTAATGCTGTCTGCTAAGTTAGGGAACACTTACCTGGCTGGCTTGGTGTAAATGAAATTTAAGTTAGTCATGTAAAACCTTTACAGCTAGACAGAGGCACAGTGTATTCGTATATATATAAAGCAATGGTGAAAGATCTTGTTGATCTGTAGGCAAAATCAAAAATGGAAGTGAATTTCCAAAGATGGAGGCCCAAACCAAGCTCCCAGGCTATACCATGACCTCTACTCTATGAAGGTCATTTGGAAAACCAAGAATTGAGAGACTTGACAAAACTGCAACATTTAACCTTAAACAACCCAAATAACTCGGATAGTTTGGACTGAATTTTGCGATCCCTTGTCAATAATATTTACATATAATAAAAGTAGAGAATATTTTTCTTACGTCAGCTATTTTTTACCTAAACTTTGCTATTCCCCTGTCAATTCTCCACAATTCTTCCTAGAGAATCGACCCCAGGTGTTTCTGT
The DNA here is from genome assembly GCF_036172605.1 of Pelobates fuscus. Lineage (NCBI taxonomy): Eukaryota > Metazoa > Chordata > Amphibia > Anura > Pelobatidae > Pelobates > Pelobates fuscus. The sequence goes on from NC_086328.1 coordinate 10,573,822, forward strand.
GAAACACCCTTAATCTAATGCCAGTAAGTCTATGTAAAATATACAGGAGTGACCCTATAACAAGCCTTGAACCCATTCTTCCTATAAAGGCAACTCTGACCTGTGCTTGTTTATTCAAGCAAGTAATGAGTGATAAGTGAAATGAATGCACTAATCAGTGTAAGCTGGCAAATAATCTCACAGCAATTAAGGGCTGTAGATTTTATGGGTTTTACGTTAACAAGTATGATAAACATAGCTGTCCATTCTGCCCCTGTGGACCAGCTTTCTATAGGACTGAGAG